>NW_019268555.1:1633940-1651812 GCF_002738365.1 Cucurbita moschata | reverse complement strand
TAGCTCTTTTTTTTTTTTTTTTTTTTTTGTTCACACCGATACTTAAATTTCATATTTACATACTTCATAATGACGAAATTTCCTTTCGACACTACCACTTTTAATATCTGTAGCAGACTATAAGATGCTGTCGTCTATCAAGTTTTCTTTGTCGTTTTCATTTGAATCTATTTAATCGTCAATATACGTTGATACATTTTTTCCCATCTCTATGGTCATAACACTGCTTATTTTAACTATGTTCAAGACGTCTGACTGAAACATCTAACCTTTGTTAGAAAAATAATTTTCATACATAAATTACTAAACTCTAGCTCCCCATTCATGATACAAACCTTACTGATCTAAACACTATCAATATATTAATTAACATTCATATTCCATGCAGGGTAAATCATACAAATTCTGTATTAAAATAAACATATAACTAAGTCAACAATAATACAGTCAATGGTGTCAAAATTTAATTAGGAGTTATAGTTGATAATGACCGAGCAGTAACAATGTATGAAATGAACAACATTTCCTTTTTTTATTTTATGCATGACATACCTGGTGATAATTGGGGGGCATAAGATATGGGACCATGGAACATGTCAAGCCTATCTGGTAGGCTAGTCTACAGGATCTATAACCTAGAACTCTGATACCAACTGTAACAACCCTAGATTTCTACTAACCTAAAGTCGTTATCGTCATCATAACGTACTCTCTTATGCGGAAATAAATCTTTAAAACTTTATCATAAAACACTATCATGGACTTACGTGTTCGAAAATATATTTAAAACAACATAACCAAATATTGAATAGAAAAAATAAACATTAAAAGTAAAAACACCGTGTACTAACCTAAAGTCTAAGAAATGAAATACCATTATCCTATGCATGTGTCAGGTCTTTACTTGTGATGTCGTTGTCAGCTGTATAGGGGTGTCTTGCCTTTACTTGTAATAGAAGTAGCACACGACTTGAGTATTTTAGGAAATACTCAATAAGTGACTCCACTATTAGGGTCACAGGATGCAAACACATGCAACTCATGCTTAGGGACCTATCATTAAAACCATTGTAGGGGTGGCCTCCAGTTTGGACAAAATTGGATGTGCGTGCAAGTGTGAGTCTTTAGGCGGTTCACACGTCCCCTAGACCCATCATAGTCGAGTTGGTTGTCCATAGCTAGACGTTCGGAGGTGAGCAAATCCCGAGTGTCTTACGAGGCATGATCATGATCATCGCAACAATATTATAAAAATAATGATCATTTTCTTGTCTCATGACGTACGCATTTGTACCATCGTAAAAGGAGACATTCCTTGATGCATCTAACATTAAATGATACATAAGGTCCCAACATTTTCGTTCATTAAATCCCATAAAAAAAAAAAAAAACTCCTTCCATTTTCCTTCATATCATATCATTTTTCAACATTGTCTTTAAGACATGTATTGGGGTTGAATACCATATCATTCCTATCATATATCATATTATGTCGTACCATGCACATAACATGTCCTTCAACATACTATATCATAGAAATATCATATCATAGACATATCACATCATATCATAATGCATGTCTCATCGTGTATTATATCGCCGAACGTATTACACCATAGCATAAATCACATCATCAGCACATCACATGTAATGGCCCTAGTTTTTTACTAACCTAAAGTCACTACCGTCATCATAGTCTATGCTCTTATGTGGAAGAAACATTTAAAACATCATCGTGAAACATAATCTTTATCTTAAAACATTACTTCAACTTAAAACACTGTCATGGACTTACGAGTTTGAAAACATATTTAAAATTAGATAAGAACAATAATAAATAAAGCAAGTAAAAATTTTAATGAAAAACATCCTATACTAGCCAAAGTCTTAGAAAAGAAAATATTACTATCCTATGCACGTGGCATGGTCTCTGATTGCAATGTCGTTGTCAACGGTACAGGGGTGCCTTGCCTTTACCTAAAGTAGAAATAGCACATGACTCGAGTATTTTAAGAAATACTAAGTAAGTGACCCCACTGATGGGGTCAAAGAATGCAAACATGTGTAACTAATAATCTAGGACCTATCGTTAAAACGATCATGGGGTGTCCTCCCGTTTAGACAACATTAGATGTGTAGTACTTCCCTACACACAACCCACACGTGCGAGCTGGATCCCAGGCAGTTCACACACCCTAGACTAGCCTACGACATAGATCTTGTAGACTTGACGTGTTCCATGGTTCAATCATCGATGCTCTGTCACCATTATGTACACCATGCATAAGATTGAAAAAGGAAAATGTTATGATGATATTTATTGTGATTGACTCTATGTTTTAAATATTATGTAGCATGAAAATTGACGAGCTTTAATTATATTATATATTGCAGCATGATGCTTGATTTAATTTCGGTATTATAGGCTTGCAATGTTGTATGAATTTTTTATATGTATTGTGAAATTGTATTGTTAGTAAATGATATACTTAAATAGAATTATCTTGGTTTTTAGAACTATGTCACCCAGAGGATGTGGAAGAGGAAGAAGAGGAAGGGGAGGACCCCCTATTAGATGTAGAGGAAGAGGTGAGGCTAAAGAGAGCTCACCTGGAGAAGGATTAGTAACTAGGAAGGATGCAGTTGCATTGCCTCAAGTTGTACAGTCATAAGCTGCGCCACCTCTAGCAGCACTAGTGACTGGAATAGACCCCACTACTAGTTTGATGCGGGAGTCGTTTTAGGTCATGATGCATGCTATAATGGTCACCCAACAATCCAACACTTGCAATCTACTAGAGGAGCGAACTGGCTACGAGACTTCAAGTGGTATGATTCGCACCCATTCACTAGTACTACGAGATATCCAACAGAAGTTTAGATGTGGATTTCATCCATGGAAATCATATTTATGTCAATGGAATGTCTGGACAACAAGAAGGTACCTTGTGCGTCATTTATGCTGCAAAAGAACGCGTAAGTATAGTGGACGGAAAATAAGGATAATATTAATCCAAGAGGGGGAATCATGGCGTGAGATCAATTTAAGGAGGCTTTCCTAAAGAAGATTTATCAAAAAGCGGTGTAACTTATGAAACAGCAGAAATTCACCAATCTGACTCAGGTTGGACACTCAATGGACAAATATGATAGAGAAATTATGAGATTAAGAAGGTTTGCGCCGTCGTTGGTGGATATTGAACAAAAGATGACATATAAATTATTTTTTTTTTGGCCTAGACTCGTAGGTCTGCCACATGGTGGAAGCCATGAACCCAAAGATGTATGAGGAGGCACAAAGAATGGCAAAAATCCCCGAAAAAGTCTCAAGAGGAAAGACATCGAGAACCAGCGGTCACTATCCAAAGGAAGTGATCGTATGAGCCTAGAGGGAAATACTATCGACCACCAACGCAAAGGCCTTAATACGCTGATAGACGTCCTGCCCAACATTTACACAGACACCAAGGATAAAGAGAGGGGCCAGGAACATGAGAAGCTTCGATGCCACTAATGCGGAAAACAACACTGAGGTAAATGTATGGTAGGCTCAAGGATATGCTCAGATGTGGTCATGAACATCAAATGGCCAAATACTATATTGGGAAGGGTACCAAGAGTCCAAAAGAACAACCTAGAGGTTTAGGAAGTGGCGAGCGAACTGTGCAAACCCGCTTGCAAGCAAAGGAGTATGCATCCACCAGTATGGATGCTAGAACATTTAACACCATGGTGACAGGTACGCTATCTATACTAAGTCACTACGCATTAACAATATTTGATTCTAGTTCTATGCATGGGTTTATATCCATGCCTTTTGTTAGTCAAGCAGGATTCACAGTAGAACCCTTATTGCATGTATTATATGTTAGTACCCTAGTGGGAGTAGATCTAGTCACTGAGAAATAGAACAAAAGACAGACAAGTAATAGTAGCTGGACATATCATAAGCATAGACCTAAAAGTAGTGAGTATGACAGATTTTGATGTCATATTAGGAATGTTTTGGTTAGCCTTGAATTCTGCAAGTATAGATTGCCACAAGAAGAAAGTGGTTTTTTCGCCACCAACTAGACCTAACTTTAAGTTTAAAGGAACCTATACAAGTGTCACCTCAAAGATAGTGTCGATGATGAAAGCCAAATGCTTGGTACAATAAGGAGGATGGGATATACTAACATGCAGAGTGGACGTAAAAGGAAAAGAGAAAACAATGGATACAGTATCCATAGTAAACGAATTTCCAAGTGTCTTCCCAGAGGATTTACTAGGAGTTTCTCCTTCACGAGCTGTAGACTTCGAGATAAAACTCAAACCAGGAACTGGACCTATCTCTAAAGTACTATACCACATGGCTACAATGGAATTAAAGGAACTAAAATTACAAATACAAGACCTTCTATAAAATGGTTTCATTCGACCTAGTTTATCTTGTTGGTGTGTGCCGGTGTTGTTTGTGAAAAAGAAAGACGGGTCGATGTGCCTATGTATTAACTATGTGGAGGAAAACAAGAGAACAATAAAGAACAACTACCCACTCCCTTGCATCGAGGATTTATTCTACTAGCTCCGAGAGGCGACAGTATTTTCCAAGATAGACCTTCAATAGAGCTATCATCAGATTAATTTTTAGGAAGGAGATGTATTGAAAACAACATTTGAACAAGATATGTCCACTACAAGTTTGGAATGATGTAATTTAGCCTCACTAACACCCCAGCCGTGTTCATGAAATTAATAAACCATGTATTGAAGGAATGTCTAAACATATTTGTTATCGTGTTCATAGACAACATTCTAATATACTTGAAAACGGATCAAGAACACCAAGAACACCTCCGAAAAGTCTTAACTATCTTAAGGTAGAACAAGTTGTTCGCCATGTTTTTCAAATGTGAATTTTGGCTATGAAAAGTCTCATTCTTAGAACACATAGTGTCTAAAGATGGGATTTAAGTGGAATCCACTACGATAGAAGTCATCACTAAATGGCAATGTTAAATAAAAGCTATATTTCTTATTCAGTTAGGTTATGTTGTCGTCTCAAAACTTTTGAATTAACGCCAATGGAAGAGCGTAATTCTAGCTGCCATTTTTGGCGGCGAAGTCTTCCCCCACTTTTCTACTTTTTGTAATTAGTTTTTCCATTTTTGTAATTAGATTTGTTATTTAAAGAATTCAACTGTAGAGAAATAAAACATTTTGCTTCAGCTGTCGACAAGGAGGGCCGTCTACTCCTCACGGAGAAAAATATTGCCTCAGCTGTCGACAAGGAGGGTCGTCTACTCCTCACGGAGAAAAATATTGCTTCAGCTGTCGACAAGGAGGGCCGTCTACTCCTCATGGAGAAAAATATTGCTTCAACTGTCGACAAGGAGGGCCGTCTACTCCTCACGGAGGAGGAATGGCTTGGCGCCATATTACGATCTGTACCCCTAGAGATGCTGGCATCTCTCTCCACCAAGCATACTGTGCAATCGCCGTCGATGATTTTTCAATGCGGATCACGGGGCTCTCCAGCAGCATCACCACTCTCGGTGGCAACATCTGTGAGACAGCAATCGAGACATTACTTGATGTGAACGACTTAACAGTGGAAGAGGTGACCAGAAGACTACGTAACGTCGAGCAGCGGAAGAAAAATATTTTGCTTTAGCTGTCGACAAGGAGGGTCGTCTACTCCTCACGAAGGAGGAATGACTTGCATGCCTAAAGCTCCCCGACAACACCGGCGAGAGCAACGGGCCCTCCTCCAGCCGCAAATGCGGTAAGAAGCCATGGTAGTCCCACGGGCTTTAGCTGTCGACAAGGAGGACCGTCTACTCCTCATGGAGGAGGAATGGCTTGCACGCCTAACCCTCCGCGACAACACCGGCGAGAGCAACGAGTCCTCCTCCAACCGCAAATGCGGTAAGAAGCCATGGAAGTCCCACTGGCGCATGCCCGGGAAAGATGGGGATCAAAAGAAGGAGTCGACCAATGGCAGGCCGATCCAGTGCTCGAATTGTTGGAAGAGAGGTCACCTGAGCAAGAATTGCTGGAGCAAGCTCAGGAATAAGGAGAAGGCCAAAAAGGCCCATGTGGCTCAATCCGAGGAGGACGAGCCCACATCTCTTCATGGTAAGTGCATGAGTACCCAATTTCGATTTCAAATCCACGGAGGTAGAGGTAATCGACGACGACGTCGAACTCGAGAAAGAGCTCTAGCTGGGCGTAGCAAAGGCGGCACCAGCTGGGGAGCCAATTCAATTGGAGGAGGAGCGAGTGTTCGGTCAGATTGGCAAGAGGGATGAGCAACACGAGCACCAGTAATGGATCCTCGACACAGGGGAAACAAACCATATGACCGAGGCTAGATTTGCGTTCTCCGAGCTCGACTCGGGGATTCACGGGACGGTGAAATTTGGTGACGGCTCCGTTGTCGAGATCGAAGGGCGCGGCACCATCCTGTTCGTCAACAAGGGAGGCGAGCACCGCAAGCTGACCAACATCTACTTCATCCCAAGGCTCAAGGCTAACCTTGTGAGCTTGGGTCAACTCGATGAGATAGGCTGCTTCATTTCCATCGAGCGAGGACTACTCAAAATCTGTGATAATCAACGACTGCTGCTCACGCAGGTTTGACGCACGTCAAACCGTCTTTACATCCTGGAGTTAGAGATAGAGCAACCTGTCAGCCTCTCGGCCAAGACCGAAGAGGTATCTTGGAGGTGGCACGCAAGGTACGGGCACTTAAACTTTCCTACTCTAGAAAAACTACTGAAGAGGGAGTTGGTGCACGGTTTGCTGGCAATCAAAGGCGTGAACAAGCTGTGTGACGGGTGCCTCATCGGCAAACAGAGGCGCACACCCTTTCCATCTTGAACATCCTACCGCGCCGATGAGCCGTTGGAGCTTGTACACAGTGATATCTGTGGGCCCATCAAGCTGGCGGCCCTAGGCGGTAAGAGTCTTTTCCTCCTGTTAGTCGATGACAAAAGCAGCTTCATGTGGCTGACCCTGCTACAAGCAAAAGGTGAGGCGGCAGAGGCGGTTAAGCGCATTAAAGCACGAGCGGAGGCCGAATGTGAGAAGAAGATGCGAGTGCTGCGCATAGACTGAGGCGGAGAATTCACTTCGGCAAGTTTTAGTAAGTACTACGACGAGATCGACATACAACGGCACCTAACGGCACCCTACTCCCCCCAGTAGAATGGAGTGGTGAGCGCCAAAATCAGACCATCGTCGGGACAGCGAGGTCTTTGCTAGTGACAGTTGGGATGCCTGGGAGATTCTAGGGAGAGGCAGTAATGACGGCCGTCTATCTTCTCAATCAGTCACCAACTCGAAGCAACGAAGGAAGACGCCATATGAGGCCTGGTACAACAAAAAACCAGCAGTACATGATTTCCGCGTGTTCGGCTGCGTCGCATACATGAAGGTAACACGTCCCCACCTCACCAAGCTCGATCCCAGGGGGCTGAAGGTCGTCTTCATCGGCTATGAACCTAAGAGCAAGGCGTACGGACTCTATGATCCTGTAGGGGGCGAGCTCATGTGTCTCGCGACGTCATCTTCGACGAAAGCACCTTCTGGCAGTTGAATGACGTGATCGAGGTAGACCATAATCCAAATCAATTCACGGTGGAGTACCTCGTCATCGAGCTGGAAGAAGGAGGAGCCTAGCATTAGGAGCCGTCACCGCCGCCAGCAGGTGCACCCCCTGAACCAGTGGAATTCGCAACACCACGGATTGCGGATTCGACGCTGGATGCCGATCACGATGCTGCTCTGGAGGCCAGGTACGAAGTATGGACGACCTAGTGGGAGGAGGTGAACCACCTGGACTGGCAGCGTGCAAACTCGAAGAAGTGGCCAAACTGCATACCATCAGTGCAGATGAATCGAACACCTTTGCTGAAGCAGAAAGGAACCCGTGCTGGCTGAAGGCAATGCAGGAGGAGATGACATCCATCACCGAGAACCAGATGTGGAGTCTGGAGGATATGCCGTAGGTATACCGAGCCATAGGGCTCAAATGAGTCTTCAAATTAAAGTGCAATGAAAAAGGAGAAGTTGTGAAGCACAAGGCCCGTCTGGTGGCGAAGGGCTACGTCCAGAAGTAAGGAGTGGACTCCGAAGAGGTATTTACGCCAGTGGCAAGGTTAGAATTCGTCCGTCTCTTGCTGGCAATTGCGGCACATTACTCTTGGGAGGTTCACCATATGGACGTGAAGTCTGCTTTCCTTAACGGAGAGCTGAAGGAGACCGTTTATGTCCGACAACCACTTGGCTTCCTGGACAACGACAATCCCGATAAGGTACTGCGCCTGCACAAGGCACTCTACCGGCTTCGACAAGCCCCACGAGTCTGGAACGCGAAGCTCGACAGTACCCTGCTGTCACTGAAATTCAAGCGCTATGCCTTTGAGCATGGCATGTACACGCACGGCCATGGCAAGCAACGACTGATCGTGGGAGTGTATGTCGATGACCTCATAATCTCTGGAGGCGACATGGAAGTCCTCGAAAGGTTCAAGAAGGAAATGTCAAAGAACTTCGAGATAAGCGATCTCGGCGTACTCAGCTACTACCTCGGCATCGAAGTGCAACAGAACTCTACCGACATCTCCATCTGCCAAAGTGCATACGCAAAGAAGCAGCTGGACACAACTAGGCTTGTGGACAGTAATCCTACAAGGACGCCAATAGAGGCCCGGCTCCAACTAAGGAAGGTCGGCACTACGACGACAGTCGACTCCACCAATTACCGCAGCATTGTAGGGAGTCCGCACTATCTGGTAAACTCTCGTCCTGATCTTACTTATTCTGTTGGATATGTGAGTAGGTTTATGGAAGCACCTAGGGAGGAGCATCTAGTGATTGTCAAGCACATCCTGCACTATGTAGTAGGAACCAGAGGCTGGGGTGTAAGATACTGCGCAGGGAGAGGAAGGGAGAAACTCAAGCTGGTCGACTACAGTGATATTGACATGGCCGGTGACGTTGATAATCGTAAGAGCACCAGTGGAATGATCTACTTCCTCTTAGGCGGCACGATCTGCTGGCAATCAACAAAATAGAAGATAGTTGCTTTGTCTTCCTGCGAAGCAGAATACATCGCCGCTTCGATGGCAGCAACACAAGGGGTCTGGCTTTCGTGACTAATGGAAGAACTCATCAGGAGAGAAAGCGATCCACCAATGCTATACGTAAACAAAAAAGCTACGATCTCCCTGATCAAAAATCCAGTTTTGCACGACCAAAGCAAGCACACAGAAATCAGATTCCACAACATTCGAGAATGTCCAGATCGAGGGCTCATCAAGATTGATTTCATTCAAACAGAGGAACAACTTGGAGACATCTTCACCAAGTCCCTGGCACGGGTAAAATTTGAAGAACTACACTCAAAGATCAGAGTTCAAATAATAAGGTAGATATATCACAGTTTTTAGGAGGAGATTGTTAAATAAAAGCTATATTCTTTATTCAGTTAGGTTGTTTTGACGTCTCAAAACTTCTGAATTCACGCCAATGGAAGAGCGTAATTCTAGCTGCCATTTTTGGCCAAACTTGGGCGAAGTCTTCGCCCACTTTTCTATTTTTTGTAATTAGTTTTTCTATTTTTGTAATGAGATTTGTTATTTAAAGAATTCAACTGAAGAGAAATAAAACATCGAGTCTTCAGCAAATCTCTCTTTCTCTCTCCTTTTACTTCCGTTATTTTTTCTTTCGAAGAAACCTTCGGCCAATTTTTTTATTGACATTTTCCTCCGAATTGCAGGCAACAGGGAACACCCAACTACAGTTACAGAGGTATGAGGCTTCCTGGGCTTAGCAGGCTACTATCAAAGATTTGTCCAAGACTTCGCTAGAATAGCCTTGCTTCTTACACATTTTACAAGGAAGGGCATACCTTTTATATGCAATGACGCACGTGAGGCTAGTGCCAAGACCTAAAATAAAGACTAGTGTCATCTCCAATGCTCATGGTTCCCGAAAGCTCATAGGGATATGTAATCTAAAACGATGCATAAAAAAAAAAGATTAGGGTGTGTGTTGATGCAACATTGTAAGGTTGTTACTTATGCATCACACCAATTGAAAGAATATGAAAAAAAAAACTACCCTACGCACAACCTAGAATCGGCCGCAGTAATATTCGCAATATAGATATGGTGACACTACCTGTATGGAGAAGTGACCCAAATTTACACCGACCACAATAGCCTGAAATACTTCTTCACACAAAATGAATTGAATTTGAGACAACGAAGGTAGTTGGAATTAGTGAAGAACTATGATATAGATATCCAGAACCACCCTGGAAAGGCAAACGTAGTCGGAGATGCCCTAAATCATAAAATGACACACTCGTCGGTCCTTATCACTAGAGAGTTAAAAGTACAAGCAAACTTCGAGTGAGTTTGTTGTAAAAGTGTTAGTTGCTATTTTTATGCTTTAGTATCCTGAACATGAGGTCACTAATATGGTCTTCTGTCGCATCATTTTGGCATGGTATTCTAATATTCTGCTTTCCGTTAGGATTTTGTTTTTCTCTTTTGTTAAGCATTGTATTGGCTATAAATATAGTCATTTTTCACGTCGATGCAGGCATCTCGGGTTGAGGTTCGATTTGGGTTGGCTCATGGTCACGTTTACGGTTAGGCTGCTAATTAGGTTTTTGTTTACGGATTGGGGTGCTAACTGGGTTTCTGTTTACAGACTGGGCCGGGAGTGAGTTAGGCTGTGGGCTACTTTGGTTGGGTCGAGGGAACTTGGGCCTCAAGTTTGTAGAGGCAGGCACGGGCCGTGGGTTGCGGGCTGGATTGACAGTTGGCTACTGGTCTGAGGAGGGATTTGGGCTTCGGGTTCTACAAGTAGGTTGGAGATGGGACACAGGCTAAATTATTAGGCTACAATGGATTTGAGTCTTGGGTATTCGATTCGCGTTTGACCCAAATCCATTCGATTCGTCTTCCTTACCCAACTCAGCGCGATTCTCCAGCGTCCTTTTCTCTCGCCTCGTTGCGACAGTTTCCGATGCCACCTTCTTCATCTCTCTTTTATCATCTTCTTCTTCTCTCTCTCACGAAGTTTCATGGTTGTTGGACGTTTGTGGAGGTAGATTAGAAATTTTTCCAAAAGTTCGATTTTTAGAATTTCCTCTTCGAGGACGACGATGCACATTGTGAATCCTCTTTGAGGAATATACTAAGGTCAGTGAGGTCTTTCATGGTTGATCTGTTTGGTTAAAACGCGGGGTTGAGGGTTTCGACGTCACAGGTTTCCCTGCTGGAGCTTTTCTTCAGTTTTCTCCTTCTCTCAAATTTTTTTCGTCTCTTCTTTGGTTGTAGTTGTTCTGAGCGGTTTAGGTGTTTGAGAAATAAACTTAAATGGAGGAGAGAGAAGGAAAAAAATAATTATGATTTTTTGTTTTTTATTTGGTGAAAAAGACCATTCCTAAATTTGAGAGGGAAAAGGGCTTATGCGGGAGAGAAAAGTGAGGGCATTGAGAGGGAAAAGGCTCGTGGGAGAGAGAAAAGTGAGGGAAGTTACTGCTAAACTCAGCCTTATAAAAACTATAAAAGGCCTTATGTATGGTTGTAAAATGTGCGGAGAGAAAAAGGAAGAAGAAATCAGAAAACAATTGATTGTCTGAGTGATTGTGTAATAATCTTTTGAGAACTTCCTTGTCTCCCTGTCTCTCAACTCTTTCGACACCCCTTTTAAAGTTTCATGAGAGTTAGATTCAAAGCGAGCGTTTTTTTCTTAAGTTGGTATCAGAGCGGCTTTATTTTTCTACAAATTGGTATTAGAGCGATTTCAATTTCAACAAATTGGTATCAGAGTGATTTTAATTTCAACATTGGGGAGGTTGTTGACGTTCGTGTGGCGATGGTTGAAGGTTGAAGGAGGTGTTGTGAGGGGTCGGGGAACATGATTTCGCTCGGGTCACGGAATTACCGGCGACTAAGTTTTTTTTTTTTTTTATAATTCTTATTCGTTACATTATTTACCCCTCAAAAGAACTTTCGTCCTCGAAATTTTTAAACTCTTGTACTAACTCAGGGTATTATTCTCCTATTTCAACCTCCTTCACCCACCGTATCCCCCTTGATATGGTTGCTCCGACACAACACCAAAACGAACGTAATGTCCCTGGTTTTGTAGCACTTTCACTTCTTGGGTTAAAATTCTATTGATTTTCCTCATAACTCATATCTTCATTGAGTGGGAGGAGCTCGTAGTCTATTATGTGTATAGGGCCCGTCATGTATTTACAATACATCTACACGTGAATTATCTCGTGTCCTTCTGAAAGGGAGGGAGGTAGGGCTAACTTATACACTAAATACCAATTTGCTCGACAATTTTGATAGGTGGATTGCATCTAGGACTTACTTGCCCTTACATCTGAACCTCAAAAAGTCTCTCATGGGTGCTACCTTTAGGAATACTTGGTCTCCTACCTCAAACTCTAAGTCTCTACGTCTTACATCGGCATACTTTTTTTGTCTACTTTGAGTAGTACACATTCTCGCTCAAACTTTTTGGATAGTCGAATTAGTGACTAGGTCTAGCTCGGGTCCAACCAGCTTTCTCTCACCTACCTCATCCCAACATAGTGGGGACTTGCACCGTTTCCCATAAAGGGTCTCGAACGGTGTCATTCAAATAGTGGCTTGAAAGAGCAACTTCCCTCAAAGTCTAATACGCAAGAACGTAGAATGTCCTCTAAGATTTGGTGCTCAGTTTGTCCATCTGTTTGGGGGTGGAAGGAGGTGCCAAAGTCGAGCTGAGTACCCAACGCTTTTTGAAGTCTGTGCTAAAACGCTGACGCTAAGCGTGGATCTCGATTCAATACTATAAACACTAGAACTCCATAAAGTCTTACTATTTCTTCATATACAGTTGTGCCTAGTTATCAATTATATATGTGCCTTTTCCAGGTAAGAAGTGTGCCGACTTGGTCAACCTATCGACAATTACCCAGATCGTTGTATAGCCTTTAAGCGTTTTGGGTAATCCTACTATGAAGTCCATTGCTATGTTTTCCCACTTCCACTCCGGTATACTTAAGGGCTGTAACATCCCTGCTGTCTTTTGTCTAGGAGCTTTCACTTGTTGAAAAACTAAGCACTTGCTCTTCCACCAGAAATGTTGTTTTAAATCTTGGTACATCTTAGTACCTCCTGGTTGCATGGCAAATGGCAAGGTGTGAGCTTCCGTCAGTATCTCTTTCCTTAACTCCTCTATTGCTAGGACACATAGGCATCCCTGATACAATAGTTCTTCATCTGAGGACTTTGAGAATCCATCTACTTGACTTTCGTCTAGCTGGCCTAGGACTTTCTGTACGTTAGGATCCTCTCGTTGGGAGGTAATAATTCTCTGCCTAAGCATAGGTTGCACTATGAGTCTGGCCAACTGTGCTATGATTCCCTTGCTCGCTACAGCTATGCTAGCTTGCTCAAATTCTATTTGTACCCTTACTTTCCTTGTAATGAGAGCCGACGAGTAGGCCGTCTTTCTACTCAAAGCGTCTGTGTCCACGTTTGCTTTTCCAAGGTGGTACTAGATATCTACATTCGTAGTCCCACCAATTCTAGTCACCTTCTCTGCCTCATATTTAACTCTTTCTAGGTAAAGAAATATTTTAAACTCTTGTGGTTGGTAAAACTTTGAGTTTTCTCTCCATAGGAGAAGTGTCGCCAAATTTTTAGTGCGAACACTACAACGGTCAACTCTAGGTCATGGGTAGGGTAATTTTTTTCGAATTCTTTTAGTTGACAGGACGAGTATGCAACAACCTTACATGTTGCATTAACACACATCCTAGTCCCTTCATGGATGCGTCACTATAGATTACGTACCCTTTGCAGCTTTCAGGTACTGTGAGTACTTAGACTGTTACCCATCTCTCTTTTAGGTTCTGGAAGCTTGCCTCACAAGCATCATTCCATATAAATGATACCCCTTTTCTCGTTAACTGTATCAAAGGTGAGGCTATCCTAGTGAAGTCCTGCACAAACCATCGATAGTATCTCGCAAGTCCTAAGAAACTCCGTACTGATGTTATCGTAGTTGGGCATTCCCACTTTTTGACCGCTTCGACCTTAGTGGGATCTACGGATACTCCGTCCTTTTTCACCACGTGTCCTAGGAAAAAGACTTGTCGTAACCAATATTCACACTTTGAGAACATTGCGTATAACTGGTTCTCTCTTAGGGTGGCATATATTCACACTTTTCAGAAGTGTTCCTGGTCTATTTTCGAGTACACTAGGATGTCATCAATGAACACGATCATGAAAGTATCAAGACAGTCCTTGAACCCTCGGTTCATTAACATTATTAACACAGCTGGAGCATTGGTGAGACCAAATGACATCCCTACGAACTCATAGTGATCGTATCTTGTCCTAAATGCGGTCTTTTGTACGTCTTTTTCTTTAATCTTTATTTAATGGTAACCTGACTGAAGATTTATCTTAGAAAATATCGTTGCCTCTCTGAGTTGATCGAATAAGTCTTCCATTCTAGGCAGAGGGTATTTTTTCTTTATGGTTCTCTTATTTATCTCTCTTTAATCAATGCATAGACGCATCGATCCATCTTTCTTCTTAAGAAACAACATTGGCACACTCTAGGGGGGATACGCTAGGTCGAATGAACCCTTTATTCAGTAAGTCTTGTAATTACGCCTTGAGTTCCTTCAACTCTGTTAGCACCATGTGATAGGGTACTTTGGAAATAGGCCTAGTTCCTAGCTTGTGTTCGATGACGAAGTCGACCGCTCATGAAGGGGGTATTCCAGGTAGATCATTCGAAAATACGTCTAAGAACTCGTTTACTATTGGCACGTTTTCTAGAGTCTTTTCTTTTCCTCTTACGTCTACGACACATGCTAATATATCTCATCCGCCTCCTTGTTGGACTAACCTCTTTGATTTCATCATCGAGACTACCTATGATTACTTGGTCATTCTTTACTCTATCCGTAGCTACTAAGTCTACCCCTAAAGGGGTGCATACAGACATTTCATGCAATAAGGGTTCTCATTCAATCCCCGTCTCTAATCCTTCTTGAGGTGGACTCTCTTCAGCCTCACCTCGTCCTCTACCTCTAATAGGAGATCGTCCCCTTCCTTGTCTTACTCTTTTGCGTGATCTAGGCAGCATGGTTCTAGAAACCAAGATAGCATCTCTTAAATCTAAGGTTCACCACTATGCATATATATTATTAAAAATACATATACTAAAGTCACATCATATTGCAAACAACATTACTCAGCGTACAACAAATCACATCATACTCTATAATAAATACATGAAATATCAAAAAAATTTCAGTAATATCAAAAGAAAAATGTATGCGAGTTCGAAAATGTTTCTCTTTTCTTATCTTATCCAAGACGTACCTGACAGTGACGAGACATCGACGATGTGACCATGGAATGTGCCAAGCCTACATCGTAGGCTAGTTTACAGAATCTAAAACCTAGAGCTTTGATATCAACTGTAATGATCCTAAATTTCCACATACTTAGAGTCGCTACTAACGTCTCATGCTCATCTATAATGTGGAAATATAACTCTTACATGAACATCATTTATAACGTAAACTTTGAAAAACGCTTAAAACAACGTCTTATCTTGAAAACACAGTCATGGTCTTACGTATTTAAATACGAAATACTAAAATTTAGAGAAAATAAAAGCAATACGAAGTAATTTAAAATAATGAAATGCATAACAACCTATTCTAACCTAAATATGAATCTACCACATACACGTGCCATAGTCTCTGCTTGCGATGCCGCTGTCCTCCATACAAGTGCGCCTTGCCTTTACCTGAAAAATGATATGGCACACGGCCAGAGTATTTCGAAGAATACTCAGTAAGTGGCCCCACTATAGGGGGTCATGCAAATGCAAACACATGCAATAATGATTTAAAGACCTATCTCTAACATCATAGGGGTGGCCTCCAGTCTCGGACAACTTGGATGTGTAGTACATTCCTTCACACGATTCACATGTGCGATTGTGAATATCCAAGGCGCTCACACACCCCTTGGACCCTCTGGTCAAGTAATTTGTACTGACGTCCAGAGGTTAGCGTAACCCTACAGTGTCATGCGCCTCATGAACACCCTCATATGTGCACATTTGCACTCATCATCATATTGTGTGCGTTCACGCTCATCATCATATTGTGTGCGTTCGTGCTCATCATCTCTAGGGGAAGTACCCCTATGCTTATGAACTTACAACATGCATGAGATCTCTCTAAATCCATCATAATGTCTTTTCTAACATAACCCTCTAGTCTCATCTCTTTGTTACTCTAGGTAACACATACTCGTGGATATTTATATTAATATCATTTTCATGCTCTTAGGGTTGTGTCCTATGTCGATATAACGATACTCACCACTATTAGGGTCATGGAATGCAAACACATGCAACTCATACTTAAGTACCTATCATTAAAACCATCATAGGGGTGACCTCTAGTTCCGACAAAATTGGATGTGCGTGCTTGCGAGAGTCTTCAGACGGTTCGCACGCCCCTTGGACCTACCATAGTGGGGCTAATTGTCCATAACCAGACGTTCGTAGGTTAGCAAATCCCGAGTGTTATGCGAGGCATAATGATAATCATCATCTTCATGTTCATAGTGTACGCATTTTGTAAAAATAATAACATCATCAATAAAAAAAGTTTAAAAATGATAGAATGGTAAGAAAAATTTGTGGTGTTAGAAAATGTTCATACAAAATTGAAATCGATGGAATATAGGGTAAGAGTCTGACTGAAAATTTTGGATCATATCTTCTCTCTCTTCCCCTGCTTTCTTTATTCTTGGATTCTTCCATCTAAAGAGGAGGGAAGAGAGATAGGAGAGAAATCTAGAGATAAAACGTCCTAGATAGAGTTGCCCAACAAGTCAATCCTTTGTTTTTTTGACTGAGCTATAGATTGAGAAGAATTTATAAACATTAATGCCACACACTTAAAGACGTTCGTTCAAACCAATTCATTTAACTAGAGGGAAGTATTAGTGTTCCAACGAACTTTGGAAGAAAATAACTTAGGCTACAATTCATGAGAAGGTATGAAGTCAATCCCAAGCTCTTCCTTGCAACACCATTTTAAGTTTCATGAAGAAATCAAGGGGAACAATGTCATGATTGGTGCAGGTGAGAGGCGTTTTAAAATGGCGACGATATTGAACATGCGCGTCTTCCTCTTTGCAGAGGAAGAGGATGATGAAGTGGCTAGTTCAGTTGAACCCCCCATGTCAAATCGAACCGTGACCCTCCCTAAATTTTTCTTAATTTTAATCCTCTTCTAGACCAGTTGTCATGAAACCTTTATGGTTATAGAAACTTGGCACCCCAAGGATTGTGTCAAAGAAAATTTGAAGCAATTGGGATACCAAGTTCTCGAGAACGGAGGTCCCGTACGTCGACTACAAGGTAAGTAACCATCAGATTTTTCTTAAGAAATACTTGTAGGAATTGCTTGAATTTTTATATAAACATTAAACCAAGTATGAATTAAAGATATATGAAAGAAAAATATCAAGAACCATGAGTTAAGACCCTAAACAAATCAAATTTCTTGAGATTTAAGTAACATCAAAATAACCCACTAAATGAATTCCGCTACCCATGAACTTTTAATTCTGAGTATACTATGGTATGTTAAGATTATATATGCAATTTGATAGTCATTGCACAAAGTTGAGTAGTAAACCAAATAACGGTATAAAAGGACCATAATGCTCCGAAGGCAACTTACCTTCGATTCATGATCTAAATGACCTCTAAATGCTATGAAACTATGTAGTAAGCTTTTTTTTTTTTTTTTTTTAAT
>NW_019268555.1:1578052-1633930 GCF_002738365.1 Cucurbita moschata | reverse complement strand
TTTTTTTTTTTTTTTTTTTAATGATTGATGACATACTAAAGTCTAAAAGGAATTGGAACATTTTCCGAGGTCAAACCAAGAATTAGGTGGTAAAATGACCGAAATGCCCCCATGACCTTTTAATGTATTTCAAGGTCTAAACCCCTCTAAGTGATTTACTACTTCTTACAAAGCCTATTCATAAGGGCATAAAGATATTTTCAAGATTTCAAGTTGTTAAAAATGAGAAGCTTTGATACCATGTTAAGAATGAGAAACATAATTGGGATCGAAAGTCCAATTTTCATTAATGTTCGTGACGTTTAAATACGATACAAGGAACCAAATAAATCATAGAAATAAGAGAAATCCATAGTCCAATTTTCATTAATGTCCAATTTTCATTAATGTTCATGACATTTATTTTCGAGCACGATTTTTTGTAGGTAAAAAAGAAATCAAATGGATTCAAGGGGGCTTTTTGAGAACGTATCAATAAGCTAGACCCATGCTTCAAGTTGTTTCATGCCATAAATAAATGCGAACACTCAAGAAATCCGTCGGGCTAAATGATGCTTAGAAGGCTAGTGACATTGATCCACAAGATTAGTACATTCCCCCATCCAATGACAACCAATTTCTAAAAGGGAGGAAAATCCTAACTGATTTCCCCCTACCCAAGGTTATATAGTGTGAGCGGTTGTTATTTTTCTATTGCTTGCTTATATAATGTCTCTTTTAAAAATCTCTCTCTCGAAAATCTCTCTTTACCTTGTTTTCTAAAACCTTCTCTTAAAACTGAGGCCAGAGGCTCGTGCATACGTCGCTTGGCCGTAGGCGACGCAAGAACGAATTGGATTAGCTCACTTGTCATTGGAAAGTGAGTGCCGCAAAATCGCAAATCCGCTGCCATCAAAAGTGTGATTGTGACATTACCGCTCTATAAAATATATTTTATAACTAATCTTATATCCTAAATCAAATTTCTTAATACAAGTTAATTAGAACAATTTTGAAACTCAGACCAAGTTAGAGCCTAAGAAACGTTTAAAGGGTTTACCTCAAGTAATTCTTCCCAAAACTCAAGACTCTTCTATAATTATCTAAAGAACTCATTATGTCTTCATGAAATTCTAAATGACTCAAGGATGTTACTAAGTTTTATAGAGCTTAAGAATGCATGATACGACTTATGTTTCCAGAAATTACAAACCTTAGAATTTACATAATGTTGAAGACTGAGAACCAAGAAAAATACTATACAAGCTCTACAACTACCAAGGTAAAAAAAACACTAGGTACCACTCAAGAATAAGGGACCAAGGTCCTTAAACTAAGAAACTCAAGAAATTCCTAAGACCTCCCACGGTATAGCATGTTCATGACTTTGACTACGTAGCTTTGAACGTATGAAGCCTTGAGTGTAGGTATTGAGACTATGCCGCTTGGAATGTATGAAGTGCAATGATTGACTTGTTTGTAATGATTATATCAATTGACACAACTTCTCCTGCCGTTCATAAAAGTTCAACTCTAAATATATAGTTGAGTGACTTATAGTTAACCATAAAAATTTATTAATTAAAGAGTTTAATTATTTAATTTTGGGTCATTGAATCTTATAATCTATAGGTTCATAAGGTCTCTTTGCTAACTCATGTGCTCATAACACTAAAAGGTTCAATTTAGTTAAAAGAAAAATTAAATTTTAGTATATTAGATATATGAAATATAAAGAAGAAAATAGATCTAATTTAAAGGGTTCAAATAAATAATATTAAATATAAATAGAGAAAAATATATTTAGTTTTAAGTGTTTATTGAATATATTAGAAATACTAAATGTAAATAGACAAAAAAATAATAATAATCTTCCGTGTTCACATTAATATTTAATGTATTAACTATATTAAACGTAGAAGCGAAAAATATATTTATTGTATCAAACTTCCATTCTTGGGTGAGAATCTCCCGATTATACCCCAACCATAACTGATTATACCCCAACCATAACTCCGCATCAGTTTTCAACATAAATGATGCACATGTTACCTTTTGATCATCCGGGCAGTTCATTAATAAGAAGATTGTCTTAATTGATGATTGCCACAATTGTGTATTTGTTGGGTCTTGTGAGGCACCATTAAAGGTACAAAGATCTACCCCTTGAAATCCTGCATTAGCGCTTCTCGCAATGACTGCGTACTGTTGGTCTGCTGGGTGCGCACCACCATTTGCATCCCAACTTAGAATGATTCCCACATCATGGTAGTCATGGGGTCCATTCTAGCCGTCGGTGCCACTGGGGGTGGCACTGCTGTGTCGGTTTGAGTTATTGATCCTTCACGAGGTGGACTTCCTGTACCTTTACCCAATCCTCTAATAGGGGGTCATCTTCTTCCCCTACGCCCTCTTCCACGTCCTCTAGGTGACATGATCTATAATCAACACGTAATTGCTCTTGATCTCTCTATACAAAAAATATGTGGTACACTATATCATGATAAACACACGACTTAGTCAACAATAGCACACTTGACAATAACATTCAATATCTTTTTTATTATTTTACGTATGACATACTTGACGGCAACGGAGCATCAGCCGTGGGACCATGGAACGTACTAAAACTACCTCGTATGCTAGTCAACAGAATCTGTAACCTAGGGCTTTGATACCAACTGCAATGACCCTATTTTTCTACTGAAATAGAGTCGCTACCATATGAATGACCTTTTGCGAAAACATTCATTTAAATAATTCATAACACAAGATGTCATGGACTTAAACATCCATAATAAAAACAAAACAACTAAAATGAAATTTGGATAAAACAAAAAAGGATTAAAATGATGCCCTAATCTAACTTAAGGACTATAAATAAATAAAATGCAATTTATCCTAGCACAAGTTCCATGGGTCTGAAATCAGGGTTATGAAATGGAGTCACATACAACATGGTGGGACCTATCATTTAAAACATCATGTGTAATACTTCTTTACACATGGCCCACACGTGCGAACGTGAATCCACCAGACGGGCTCGTACACCTCCTAGGCCTGCTGGTGGGCTAGCACTCGCTAATGGACTATTGCTGGACACCTGGAGGGAATAGCAGTCGTAGTAGCATTATGGCGAACATGATGGTCACAATTAGTATCATGGTGTACGTGTCCATACTCACCATAATGGAGAAGTCTCTCGATGCACGTGAACACACAGTTATTGATCAGGTCTCCATACTTTCTATCATAGTATGATAGGTGGGAATTCAAACGTAGAAGTATAAAAATATATATTTATATTAAAGTATATGCATAAACTTTTAAAAAAGACTGCATAACATAGTGAATAATCATGTTAGTATATGTTATTAACTCTCGATTATCCTCTTTTCAATAAAGAACTTCCAATTCATAGTGTCTTTCATTGTCAAAACACCAGTTTTAAGTGGTGTTAACTCCCACCATATGGTCGACTAAAACTAACCATTATCTAATTTGCTTCTATTGAAAGGGTCTAAACATTATTTTTCCGAGTTGTATAGTTGTCAGTAGTAAGTAGTCAACTTTTTAGTAGCCAATATTAAGATTAAAGAGCTTGATGTTGCTAAAAATAATAATGAACATCCTCAAAGATATAAATACTATTCAATCAATTCTAGAAAAAAAAATATTATAGGGATTTGAAATTCAAATTTTATCTTTTTACTCGTCGGTGGGTTTTATAACATTATATCATAATATAGAATAAATTTATATTTATAAATCAGTATATCATAATGTTGTAGTGTAGTTGGTATAATGTTAGTCTAACATACTAAAGTTTTCTAGTTCTGCTCATAGGATAGTGGAAAAATTTTGTTTTCTTTTGCGTAGGTAATTTTTTCCTATGTCATTAAATGAAAAATTCCTATTACTATTTTTTAAAACATTAAAATTTATAATTATTAATTTTTTTTTTCATCAACATTTAGTTGTTGTGGTGTAGAACAATCTTGCCTAACTAAGCCTAATTTTACATAAAATAATTTAAATATAAACTAGTTAAGTCTAATTATACATAAATCATTTAAACTTTAACTCAAAAAATTTAAACTAGTTAAAAGGTATAATTTAATTATATTTCTAATATTTTAAGATAGTTAAACCTAATTATACATAAATTTTAAGATGGAAAATTTAAACTACTTAAAAGGTAGTCTAAGCCTAATTATACATGAATAATTTAAGACTCTGAAAATTTGAATTAGTTAAAAGGTAGTCCTACTCACCTTAAACTCAAAATTTAAATGAGTTAAAAGGTAGTCCTACTAACCTTAAATGCTTTCGAATAGTTGAAATTCGAAGGAAAGGGTCCGAGTTACGAGACCAAAGTTGGATTAGATAGAATACTGGCTTGAAGTCCTTAGAAAATGTATTCTCCGACTGGCTTCAAACCTTTCAAGTGGGATGATAAAATGAAGTAAGGTATCTCCATTTTACACGGGAGGCCAACTCCCCACTTCTAACTTAAGGGACGTGGGACAACGTCAATTTTTTATTCTAATTTCTTCGTTATTACATGAAGTTAGTTAGATAAACTCAATCATGAACCAACTTTATTCATAAAATTTTCATTTATTTTGAACCAAATCCAACCAAACTATAGAGTTGGGTTGATCGAATTCTTCTAATCATCGAGTTTTTTTAACATTCCTATTGTGTATTATATTTTATATTGGTCAATTTATGCCTAATAAAAATCATTTTAACTTGCATGTATATTTATATAACCTTGGTTGGTACGTTAAGAAATAGGTCAACCTTTCAAAGTGAAGGGAACAAAGACATGTGAGTGGGATAATCCTATACAATTAGTTTGTATAAAAAATTGATAGAGTTATTCCAAGTTAATTTGTGTCTGTATTTACTTTTCTTTCTATATTTAGTTTAAGTTTTTTAATATAGGAATCTTCTTCTTTTTCTTTTCTTTACTTGTATTTACTCTGTTGCCTTTTAATTTTGTTCACATGCCTTTTAATTTTGTTCACATGTATTCTAAATTTCGAGTGGATCCCTGTTTTCAAATCTTTCCTCATTTCCGTGTTTCCTTTTGTTTGACTTAATTTACTAGAAATGTATAAATGATTAATTTTAGTTTCTAACTCAAAGCTAACCCATTGTAATGATTTAATCAAGATCTAATTACAAGGGTGATTTCTAAAAAAAGAAATATATACCAGACCATATCTATCTTCACTTAAATCTCTCTATAGGTGAATTGGTAGAGGCCATTCTCATTTTTTCCTAAGTAAATCTAATCATAGTTGTTTTTATGTTTCTTTTTGCCAACCGTGACTTTCTTCATAAGGGATGGGTTAAGGAGAGATAACTTAGGAAAGAGATAAGTGGTTAGAGGAGAGAAGTGGGGAGGGTTGTTTCTTTTGTTTTTTTTTGTTTATTTATTTATTTATTTTTAACGTAATCTTATTTTATAATTATTTTTATTTATTTATTTGTTTATGATTTTTTTTGGACTATTACATCATTAATAGGAAAATTATCTCAATGGACTATTTCAACAATTGTACCTTTGTTGGGTCTCCTAAGACACCAGTAAAGGTGTGAGAATCTACCGCTTGAAATCTCACATACCTCGCTTCTCGCATGGACTACATACTGTTGGTCTGTTGGGTGGTCACCATCGTTTTGCATCACAGCCTAGAATGATTCACACATCAGGGTCGTCATGGGGTCCATTCCAATAGCCGATGCGTCGCTGGAGGTAGACTCCCTCTACCTCTACCCCGTCCTTTAATAGGGGTCGTCTTTTTTCCGCGTCCTCTTCCACATCTTCTAGGTGACATGATCTATAATCAACACATAATTACTCATGATAGACAAATGACTCAGTCAACAATAGAAGACTCAACAATAACATTTTTTTCTACTGAAATAGAGTAGCTGCCGTATGCATGACATGACCTTTTTTGTGTGAAAAATTCACTTAAATAATTCATAACACGATGCCATGGACTTAACCATTCACAATAAAACCTTAAAAAAAATAACGAAAAATGAACAACGTGAAATTTATATAAAACAAAAAAAGAATAAACCAATATCTTAATCTAACTTAAGGACTACAAAATAAATAAAATGCAACTTATCGTAACACAAGTTCCATGGTCTTTAATGTGACGTGTGGGTCGTGTAGGGACCTCTGTACTTAATAAGTGGCTTGACTATTGGCGTTATGAAATGAAGTCACATGAAATGTAGTCATCAACTGTACAAGAATTCATTTCATTCTCTTGAAGGCTTTCTAGTTCGGGCTAAATTAGATGTGTAATACTTCTCTACACATGGTCCACACCTACGAACGTGGGCCCACTAGGCAGGCTCGAACGCTCCCTAGGCCTACTGGTCTGGCTAGCACTTGATGAGAGTTGTTGCTGAACCCGTAGGGAATAGCGATTGTCGTAGCATTATGGCAAACAAGATGATCACAATCAGTCTCATGAAGTACGCGTCCGTACTCATCATAGTGGGGCAGTATCTCGATACACGTGAACACACAATTATGCATCAGGTCCCCATACTTTCCATCACGGTATGATAAGTAGGAATTCAAACATAAAAGTATAAAAATATATATTTATATTAATGTATTTGCATAACTTTCAAAAATGACTCCATAGCGTAGTGGATTAACACGTCTGACTTTGGATCAGACTCATAGTCACTTACGTGACTCATCCACACACCCCTAACTTTCCATTATGGGACTTATTATAACGTGTTTGAACGGAAGCTTGAATGTCATTCACACACCACCTGAGGCCTTGTTGGGCGAGCATTCTCAGTGTCAGACACCCATTAGGAGTACAAGGTTACAACCTTTTTAATACAATCCCGCTAGCGAACATATCATATCGTTTTTCATATCATTTCTCATATAGTTTATCATACTTTCATGCATACGTCGAGATTGTTTTTTATGCTAGTCATATCATTTCCATATGCATATCTTAGTTCACGTCGTTTCATGAATGTATCCTAGTCTTACCGTTATAGGAACACATCTTAACCATATCGTTTTATTTACGAATCAAAGTCATACTGTTATAAGAACATATCCTAACCATATCGTTCTATCATTGTATCATAATCATATCCTTTTCTATACATAACCTAACCATATGCTATGTCAATCATATCTTAGTCATATCGTTCCATTACGTTTATCGCATCCTTCTCGTATCCTATCTCACATATATCATTGAACACATGATGATGTAAGAGTTATCATATCATTCACATATCATAACATATACATAACATATCATAGTCATATCGATTCATAAACAATTCACACATATCAAGTTTATGACACATGCAAAACCATAGAGCACGTGTCAGTATCAAATATAATAATGCCGATAATAAGGCTACTTACTTGATTAGCTTAAGCTGTTGTCACTAATTTAAAGTTCGATTCTATCCTTTGAAATCCAAGTCAACCTATGTGATTCATAAACAATTCACACATATCAAGTTTATGACACATGCAAAACCACAGGACATGTGTCAGTATCAAATATAATCATGCCAATAGTAAGGCCACTTACCTGATTAGCTTAAGTTGTTGTCACTAATTTAAAGTTCGATTCTATCCTTTAAAATCCAAGTCAACTTATGTGAGCCCATGACATTAGTTTTAAATTCAAACTTTTACAAACTTATTCCTTTAATTTATAATGATTATGTTAGATTTCATGTGAACATTAGAATTTTGCATGAATAAAAATTCGAGAGTATTTTATATTATATTATATTTATTTTTTTATATATATATATAGAGCGAAGCAGAAGACTGATAGTTTACGAGAGAGGTTTCAGTATATGGAAGTTACTTATATATAAAAGAAATTAATAGAGTTATTTTATGTTACATTATTATGTACTTTCTTGTCCTCTCGTGTTTCTTTTGCTTTATGGTTTAGTTCTTTTCACCCTATCTCCATTTTTCTTTTTATATTTAGTTTTAAATTCTATTTATTGAATCTTCCCTCTTATTTCTATTGGTCTTGGTCTGTATTTTCTTTTCTCCCGTGTTATTTTTTTTCTCCCGGTATTTAATTTTAGTTTTTAATTCTTTTGTTTTATATGGAGCTGTTTTCACTAAATCTCCATTTTTCTATATTTAGTTTTAATTTTTAATTGTTTTATCCTATAGTCTTTTTCACCAAATCTTTGTCTTTATTTTCTTTTCTCCCCCATATTTAGTTTTAGTTTTTAATTCTATTCATTAAATCTTTTAGAGTCTCTCCGTACTTGGTTTTCGTTTTTAGTTCTATCCACTCAATTTTCATTACTTCTAAATCTTATTTCTTTTTTTTTTTCGTTTAATTATGTTTAGCAGTTTAATTCTGTTGGATGAGAGTCCCACAACTAATTTAGGGAATGATCATCGGTTTATAATCAAAGAATACTATCTCCATTCGTATGAGGCCTTTTGGGAAAGTCCGAAACAAAGCTTATGCTCAAAGTGGACAATATCATACAATTGTGGAGAATCGTGTTCATTTAACATGGTATCAAAGCCATTTTATTCTCTCTCTAGCATAACTGATAGTTAGTCGTGTTCATCTAACATGGTATCAGATCAATTTTATTCTCTCTCTAGCATAACTGATAGTTGGTGGTGATCATCTAACCTGGTATCAAAGCCATTTTATTCTCTCTAGCATCACTGATACAGGAGTAGGGACTATTTTTTTATTCTCTTGTGTGTGCAATCTTTTCTTATCTATTTTTTTATTTTCTTTCTAGCATAACTGATAGGTAGAGTAGGGGTTGAGGAGTGATATTTGAGGACGGAATCCTAAGTTATCTGTGAAGGGAGGGATGGGTTAATTATTTTTTTTTTATTATTATTGTTATTATTATTATTTTTTGTACGTTGTTACAATTAAAGAGCTTGACCTATTGCTCGAAATAACAATGAAAGCCTTGAAATATGTAAATACTATTCCATTAATTCTAGAATTAAAAAAAAGATTTAAAATTCTAATTTTATCATTCTTTTAACTCTTAGATTTTATCATAATATAGAACAAAATTTGCACATCATTTGATCTTGTGGAATAGTTGGTTATCACCTTAGTCTAACATAGAAAGGTCTTCGATTCAAGTCTCGCCATTTTATTTTGGGTACACTCCAAAGCCTATGATATCTTTGTTAACTCGAAATGGAGTAGACGAGTCAAACCGTGGTAGGACGAAGGTGGCTCTTCAAAAAAGACATGATCACGGGTTACATTGGGTCACCACCATATGATACTCTTGATTGTTTTTTAAAAAAAAGTTCAAAAGTATTTTTATGTATATGAACAAATTTGTTAACACCATTTTAAAAATACTCAAGAATAAGATTGAAAATAAATTGTCTATTTGAATATTGAATTGTATTATATTCATATTGGAAAATGTTCATAAGTGAGAGAGCTCCAGACAAAATTGAAGAGAAAAGTGATTTAAGAGTATTTTTTGAAATTTTGTTTCTTTTTAAAATTATGAGTATTAACTAAACGTTTGAAAGTTGAATTGTATTTTCAAACAAGATATTAACGGTTTCATCTCACTAAAAATAAACTTATTTTTTATTTTATTTTTTTATTTTAAAAGTAAAAGATATATTTCAAGATTTTTTTTTTTTTTTTTGAAGAATATTGATGAAACCTTCCGAGGTTCTAATGATATTTTGTTTAAACATTAAAATTTATAATTATTAACTATTTTTTTGATCATGGACATCTAGTTGTTGTGGTGTAGTGGTTATCATGTTAATCTTACACACTAAAGGTCTCCAGTTCAATCTTGGGCAACAACATACTACAAAATCTTTTTTGTTAGTTTATGAAGGAAGGAATCACTGTTAGTTTTTGCACATCCTCATCAGTAACTTGGGAAATATTTTTGTTCATCCAAGACTCATACTGTTGAGAAATTTGTGTAACGCTCACTATATAGAACTTTAAGTTCACTTAAGAGTTTATCCTGTTACTCCCTTTAGAATTTATTTAGACTATTACAAGCTAGTTTAAGAACCTCCTCGAAGATCTAGTTCATTAAATTCTATAAGTTGTGGGCATTAATGAGTTAAATGACCTCACAGTCACTCATAACTACCACATTAAAATCTTAAAAAATCTTTGAAACATTATCTTTCTTTTAACTCCTATACTTGAGAGAACTTTTGTTTCTTGAAGTGTATCTCTTGTCTTTTGTTACCTTAATCTGTTTTTTATATTTAATAAATAAATGCATGACTATATTATATCCTCCTATCAAAACTAATGAGCGCAATAGAAAACGCTAAGGTGTCAATCCTAATGCTAGAAAAGCTCAAGTACTTAATTCAGTCTTAATTCCTAACTTTCCCTCTTCCATCAAAATGACTTACTATTCTTCTTTTAACATTTTTTTTATAAGGTTAACCTCTTTTGGTACCTAGTTTTGTAGTGAGGACCTTGGTCCAGAGTTTTGAGTTACTATCACTTTGACACTCTCCTGAAAGACCTGTGAAGTCGCAGGTCTTTCGCTCAGTGAACAACTTTCTTGACCTATGCACGAGGCTTCATGCATTCCCCGTGACATAGTTTTAATACTTGCATACAAGGCTTCATGTGTTTGATGCGATACAATTTGCATACCTATGTCCAAGGATTCATGGGTTCCTTGTGACATAGTTTAAGTACCTACACTCAGGTGTTCATGCTTTTCCTACGACGTAGTCATTGTCGTAAGACCATGTTGCACTACTCATCGGGAGGTCTTTAAAATATCTCGGGTTCTCGTTCAAGAATTTTTTGTTAAGTCTTGAAGTACAACTAAGGAAAAATTCTTAACAAGTACATCCTAATCCATATGAGTCATAAATATTTCTCTACATGCATAAACCTTACATAAGTATCTGGTCACTTAGTACTCATAAAAACCTTGATTTCTTATCAAGCCTCTTGAGGGTAGTTACATACTTTTTCTCTTAGTTCAACCTCAATTTCAATTTTCTCACTTTCTTCTAGATGACTTGCTTTCTTCCGTCAACAAGATCAATAGTTTAATCAGTTTCCTTCATTACATTGTCCTCTTAGTCAATTTTTTTTAAGCCATCTTTCTTCTGCTTGAAAGCCTCAAGAGTTTATTTACGAACTGAACGAACTATGAAATGAGAGAAAAAGGGGTTCTTTCCCGAGATGAGTTCTTGCCATTTCATTTTGTTCTCGGTTTGTTCTTTCCTTTACCAGCCAGATTGAACTGTAGCTAAAGGTCCAATAATGCACTTTTTTGTCCATACGTCTTCAAGGTCTCATTTTAACATGTTTTCATTCGTTATACAAAGAGGCAACACAACCAAAGGGGGCTTTTTTATATCTTTTATTTTTTTAAAAATTGTGACTCCTCCCAAATCAATCTTAAATCATTCCTAAATTTAAGATATCTTAAAAATCTCAAACTCCAATCCATGTTTATAAATATTTATAAAACTTTGACCATGATCATAATATCTCATCCACAATGTAGCTCGGTTGTAACTTTAAAAATTTTCAATTAGTGTTAGGCAGGGAGGTTTTCTACATCTCACGACTTCCTGAGCTTAGCTTACATTAAAGTCATTTATGTCATTCATAAATCAGTTTAGGTATACAATGTTTCAACTTTTACTGTGTTAGCTCTTTTTTTTTTTTTTTTGTTCACACCGATACTTAAATTTCATATTTACATACTTCATAGTGACGAAATTTCCTTTCGAAACTACCATTTTTAATATCTATAGCAGAATATAAGATGCTGTCGTCTATTAAGTTTTCTTGGTCATTTTCATTTGAATCTATTTAATCGTCAGTATACGTTCATACATTTTTTCCCATCTCTATGGTTATAACACTGCGTATTTTAACTATGTTCAAGACGTCTGACTGAAACATCTAACCTTTGTTAAAAAATCATTTTCATGCATAAAATAGTGTTTAGTAGCTTAATAAAATCTAGCTCCCCATTCATGGTACGAACCTTACTAATCTAAACACTATCAATATATTAATTAACATTCATATTCCAGGCTGGGTAAATCATACCAATTTTGTATTAAAATAAACATATAACTAAGTCAACAATAATACAGTCAATGGTGTCAAAATTTAATTAGGAGTTATAGTTGATAATGACCAAGCAGTAACAACGTATCAAATCAACAACATTTCCTTTTCTTATCTTATGCATGACATACCTGATGATGATCGGGGGGCATAAGATGTGGGACCATGGAACATGTCAAGCCTATCTCGTAGGCTAGTCTACAGAATCTATAACCTAGAACTCTGATACCAACGGTAACAACCCTAGATTTCTACTAACCTAAAGTCGCTATCGTCATCATAACGTACTCTCATATGTGGAAATAAATTTTTAAAACTTTATCATAAAACACTATCATGGACTTACGTGTTCGAAAATATATTTAAAACAACAAAACCAAATATTGAATAGAAAAAATAAACAATAAAAGTAAAAACATCGTGTACGAACCTAAAGTCTAAGAAATGAAATAACATTATCTTATGCATGTGCCATGGTCTTTACTTGTGATGTCGTCATCAGCTGTACAAGGGTGTCTTGCCTTTACCTGTAATAGAAGTAGCACACGACTTGAGTATTTTAGAAAATACACAATAAGTGACTCCACTATTAAGGTCACGGAATGCAAACACATGCAACCCATGCTTAGAAACCTATCATTAAAACCATCGTAGGGGTGGCCTCCAGTCTGGACAAAATTGGATGTGCGTGCAAGTGTGAGTCTTCAGGCAGTTTGCACGCCCCCTAGACCCAACATAGTCAAGCTGGTTGTCCATAGCTAGACATCCGGAGGTCAGCAAATCTCGAGTGTCATGCGAGGCATGATCATGATCATCGCAACATTATGATAAAAATAATGATCATTTTCTTGTCTCATGGTGTACGCAATTGTACCATCGTAAAAGGAGACATTCCCTGATGCATCTAACATTAAATGATACATAAGGTCCCAACATTTTCGTTCATTAAATCCCGTAAAAAAAAAAAACTCCTTCCATTTTCCTTCATATCATATCATTTTTCAACATTGTCTTTAAGACATGTATCGAGGTTGAATACCGTATCATTCCTATCACACATCATATTATGTCGTACCATGCACATAACATGTCCTTCAACATACTATATCATAGACATGATGTCATAGACATATCACATCATATCATAATGCATGTCTCATCTTGTATTATATCGCCGAACGTATTACACCATAACATAAATCACATCATCAGCACATCACATGTAATGGTCCTAGATTTTACTACCTAAAGTCACTATCGTCATCATAGTCTATGTTCTTATGTGGAAGAAACATTTAAAACATCATCGTGAAACATAATCTTTATCTTAAAACATTACTTCAACTTAAAACACTGTCATGGACTTACCATTTTGAAAACGTATTTAAAACTAAATAAGAACAATAATAAATAAAGCAAGTAAATTTTTTAATGAAAAACATCATATACTAGCCAAAGTCTAAGAAAAGAAAATATTACTATCCTATTCACGTGGCATGGTCTTTGATTGCAATGTCATCGTCAATGGTACAGGGGTGCCTTGCCTTTACCTAAAGTAGAAATAGCACATGACTCGAGTATTTTAAGAAATACTAAGTAAGTGACCCCACTGATGGGGTCAAAGAATGCAAACATGTGTAACAAATGATCTAGGACCTATCGTTAAAACGATCATGGGGTGTCCTCTAGTTTAGACAACATTGGATGTGTACTACTTCCCTACACACAACCCACATGTGCAAGCTGGATCCCAGGCAGTTCACACACCCTAGACTAGCCTACGACGTAGATCTTGTAGACTTGACGTGTTCCATGGTTCAATCATCGATGCTCTGTCATCGTTATGTACACCATGCATAAGATTATAAAAGGAAAATGTTATGATGATATTTATTGTGATTGGCTCTATTTTTTAAATGTTATGTAGCATGAAAATTGACGAGCTTTAATTATATTATATATTGCAGCATGATGCTTGATTTAATTTTGCTATTATATGCTTGCTATGTTGTATGAATTTTTTATGTGTACTATGATATTGTATTGTTAGTAAATGATAGACTTAAAAAGAATTATCTTGGTTTTTAGAACCATGTCACCCAAAGGATGTGGAAGAGGAAGAAGAGGAAGGGGAGGACCCTTATTAGATGTAAAGGAAGAGGTGGGGCTAAAAAGAGCTCACCTCGAGAAGGATTAGTAACTAGGAACGATGCAGCTGCATTGCCTCAAGTTGTACCGCCACAAGCTGCACCACCTCTAGCAGCACTAGTGACTGGAATAGACCCCACTACTAGTTTGATGTGAGAGTCATTTTAGGTCATGATGCATGCCATAATGGTCACCCAACAATCCAACACTTGCAATCTACTAGAGGAGCGAACTGGCTACGAGACTTCAAGCGGTATGATTCGCACCCATTTACTAGTACTACGAGATATCCAACAGAAGTTTAGATGTGGATTTTGTCCATGGAAATCGTATTTATGTCAATGGAATGTCTAGACAACCAGAAGGTACCTTGTGCGTCATTTATGCTGCAAAAGAATGCGTTAGTATGGTGGACGGGCATTAAGGATAATATTAATCTAAGAGGGGGAATTATGGCGTGAGATCAATTTAAGGAGGCTTTCCTAAAGAAGTATTAACCCAAAGCGGTGTGACTTAAGAAACAGCAGAAATTCACCGATCTGACTCAGGGTGGACACTCAATGGACAAATATGACAGATAACTTATGAGATTAAAAAGGTTTGCATCGTCATTGGTGGATACTGAACAAAAGATGACATATAAATTTTTTTTTTGGTCCTAGACTTTTAGGTCTGCCACATGGTGGAAGCCATAAACCCAAAGATGTATGAGGAGGCACTAAGAACGGCAAAAATCTCTGAAAAAGTCTCAAGAGGAAAGACATCGAGAACCAACAGTCACTATCGGAAGGAAGCGACGTATAAGCCTAGAGGGACAGACTTTCGACCTTCAACGCGAAGGCCTTAATACACTGATAGACGTCCTGCCCAACATTTACACAGACATCAGGGATAAAGAGAGGGGCCAGGAACATGAAAAGCTTCGATGCCACTAATGTGGAAAACAACACTGAGGTAAATGTATGGCAGGCTCAAGGATATGCTGAGATGTGGTTGTGAACATCAAACGACCAAATACTATATTGGGAAGCCTACCAAGAGTCCAAAAGAACCACCTAGAGGTTTAGGAAGTGGCGAGCGAACTTTGCAAACCCGCTTGCAAGCAAAGGAGTATGCATCCACCAGTAGGGATGCTGGAACATTTGACACCATGGTGACAGGTACGCTATCTATACTAAGTCACTATGCATTAACAATATTTGATTCTAGTTCTATGCATTCGTTTATATCCATGTCTTTTGTTAGTCAAGTAGGATTCACGGTAGAACCCTTATTCCATGTATTATATGTTAGTACACTAGTGGGAGTACATCTAGTTACTGAGAATAGGATAAAAGACAGACAAGTAATAGTAGCTGGACATATCATAAGCATAGATCTGAAAGTAGTGAGTATGACAGATTTTGATGTCATATTAGGAATGTTTTGGTTAGCCGAAATTATGCAAGTATAGATTGCCACAAGAAGAAAGTGGTTTTTTCGCCACCAACTAGACCTAATTTTAAGTTTAAAGGAACCTGTATGGGTGTCACCCAAAAGATAGTGTCGATGATGAAAGCCAAACGCATGGTACAACAAGGAGGAGGGGATAAACTAACATGCACAGTGGACGTAAAAGGAAAAGTGAAAACAATGGATACGGTATCCACAGTAAACGATTTTTCAAGTGTCTTCCGAGAGGATTTACTAGGAGTTTCTCCTTCACGAGCTATAGACTTCGGGATAGAACTCAAACCAAGAACTGGACCTATCTCTAAAGCACTATACCACATGGCTCCAATAGAATTAAAGGAACTAAAATTACAACTACAAGACCTACTATAAAAGGGTTTCATTTGACCTAGTTTATCTTGTTGGTGTGTGCCGGTGTTGTTTGTGAAAAAGAAAGACAGGTCGATGCGCCTATGTATTAACTATAAGGAGCAAAACAAGAGAACAATAAAGAACAACAACCCACTCCCTTGCATCGAGGATTTATTCTACTAGCTCTGAGAGGCGATAGTATTTTCCAAGATAGACCTTCAATAAAGCTATCATCAGATTAATTTTAAGGAAGGAGATGTATCGAAAACAAGTTTGTAGTGATGTAATTCGGCCTCACCAATGCCCCGGCCGTGTTCATGAAATTAATAAACTACTATTCGTTTAAAATGGTTTACTATACCACATTCTATGACATTCCGTGCCGAAGGGAAACATTTTTGTTCATCCAAGACAAATACTCTGAGAAATTTGTGTAACGCTCACTATATAGAACCTTAAGTTCACTTTTGTTACTCCCTTTAGAATTTATTTAGACTATTACAAACTAGTTTAAGAACATCCTTGAAGATCTAGTTCATTAAATTATACAAGTTGTGGGCATTAATGAGTTAAAAGACCTCACAGCCACCCATAACTACAACATTGAAACTTAAACATCATGTTCTAACATAAGTCTAAGAAAAATAAATGCGACTACCCTATGCATGTGTCATGGTCTTGTGTTGCGATGTCGTCTTCAGCCGTACAGGAATGTCTTGCTTTAACCTAAAATAGAAGTAGCACGTGACTTGAGTATTTAAAGAAATAAACAATAAGTGACCCCACTATTGGGATTATAATGCAAGAGCATGTGAATGCAATGATGGGACCAATCATAACAGTTTATTTTCCTATGGCGGCTATCCTAACGAGAAGCTTGGATGCGTAGTTAATTTCCTATACACGACCCACACGTGCAAGTATTGACCCACCAGTCAGTTTGCACACCACCTGGGCCTTCTATTCTTATCGAGCGAGCATTCTCTAGTAGCTCTCAATGTCGGACACCCGTTAGGAGTAGCGACCGTCACGGTAGCACTATGTCAAACATAACGATCGTTCTCCTACCTAGTAGTGTACGTGTCTGTACCGTCATAAAGGAATAGGGGTATCCCCCAATGGATGAGCACACAATAATGTATGAGGTCCAAACATTTTTTCATTTTCATTATTGTTTAATACAATCCTGCTAGCATTTCGTACATAACATATCGTTTTTCATATCATTTCTCATATAGTTTATCATATCATTTATCATATCTTTCATGCATACGCCGAGATTATATTTCATGCTAGTTCATCATTTTGCATGCCAATCCTATCATATCATTCAGAGTACATAAATATGTCATATCATAACGTTTCATGCTTCCAGATATAACAATTTTCATCACATACATATCATACCATAACATATCGCATCACAATATATCGTATCATGAACATGTCAATTTATTACATATCCTATATTTCATATCATTTTCATATAATATCACAACATATATATATATATCTGTCATTCACATGTATCATAATCATATCAGTTCGTCAACATTTCGTAGTCATATCGTTTCCATATGTATGTCCTAGCCATATCGTTTCTTAAACTTGTCATAGTCTTATCGTTCTTATACATCTCATGAACATACCTTAGTCATATTGTTTCCATATGCATATCTTAGCTATATCGTTTCCTAAACTTGTCATAGTCTTATGATCTTTATACATCTCATAGTCGTATTATTTCATGAACAAACCTTAGTCATACCGTTTACATATGCATATCCTAGATCATATCGTTTCATGAACGTATCCTAGTCTTACCGTTATAGGAACGCATCCTAACCATATCGTTTTATGAACGAATCTGAGTCATACCATTATAGGAACATATCCTAATCATATTGTTCTATCAATTTATCATAATCATATCCTTTTCTATACATAACCTAACTATATCGCTATGTCAATCATATCTTAGTCATATCGTTACATTATGTTTATTGCATCCTTCTCATATCCTATCTCACACATATCATTGAACACATCATGATATAAGAGTTATCATATAATTCACATATTATAACACATACATAACATATCATAGTCATATCGGTTCATAAACAATTCACATATATCAAGTTTATGACACGTGCAGAACCACAAGGCACGTGTCAGCATCAAATATAATCATGTCGATAGTAAAGCCATTTACCTGATTAGCTTAAGCGGTTGTCACTAATATAATAGAAATTCAAGTCAACCTATATGAGCCAATAACATCAGTTTTAAATTCGAACTTTTACAAAATTACTGCTCTAATTTACAATGATCAATGTGTTAGATTTCATGGTAACATTAAAATCTTTGCATGAGTAAAGTTTTGGAGTATTTTATATTATATTATATTTATTTATATATATATATGGAAGTTACTTATATATAAAAGAAATTAATAGGGTTATTTTATGTTACATTATTATGTATTTTCTTGTCCTCTCCTATTTCGCTTTATGGTTTAGTTCTTTCCACTCTATCTCCAATTTTTAATTGTTTTATCTTATAGTTTTTTTTTTCCACTAAATCTATCTGTATTTCCTTTCCTCTCAGTATTTAGTTTTTAATTCTTTCATTGAATCTTCCTATCTAGTTTCCCTTCTCTGTTTTAATTTTTAATTCTATCCACTGATCTTCCTTACTTCTTTTCTTTTTTTTCTTTTAACTCTATTTGGCAGTTTAATTTTACGGATTTAATGGATAAAATTGTTAGCATTTAATTTCTAACTCAAACTAAATAATTGCACCCACTAAAATTTAAGATATCTAGTAAAAATGAGATTAAGAAATAACAAAAGGAAGATTTAATATATACCGACCATTTAGCTTTTTCAGCTTTTTCTTTCTCAAATAACTCCGAAATCTTTTTTTGTATTTGTAATCTTTTCTGTTCTATTTTTTTTTATTCTCTCTTAAGCGCAACAGATAATTGGAGTAGGAGTTGACGAGAGATATTTAGAGAGATATTTAGAGGAGGAGTACCGAGATAGGGAGGATATGATGGGTTAATTTTATTTATTTATTTTTGTTATTATTATTTTTTGTATGTTGTTCCAATTAAAGAGCTTGACCTATAGCATAAAATAACAATGAAAGCCTTCAAATATGTAAATACTATTCTATTAATTATAGAATTAAAAAAAAATTTAAATTCTAATTTTATCATTCTTTTTGCTTCTGGGTTTTCTAACATTATATCATACTATAGAATAAAATTTGTAAATTATTTGGTCTTGTGGTATAGTTGGTTATCACGTCTTTCTAACATAGAAAGGTTTTTGGTTCAAGTCTCGACTATGCCATAATTTGTTCGCTAGTAATATTGTGCTTTCTCACGTGGTTGAATGATTTTATGCATAATATTTTAAATATAAGTTATGAATAGATAGAACGATAATTTGGTCTTGGCATTTTATTTGGGTACACTGCAAAGCCTATAATATCTTTGTTGATTCGAAATGGAGTAGATGAGTCTTGACCATGGTAGTACGAAGGTGGCTATTCAAAGAAGACATGACCACGAGTTACATTGGGTCACCACCATATGATACCCTTGATTATCTTTTTTAAATGTTCAAATGTATTCTTATGTATATGAATGAAATTGTTAAAACCATTTTAAAAATATTCAAGAATAAGATTGAAAATAAATGGTCTATTTGAATATTGAATTTTATTATATTCATATTGAGAAATATTCCTAAATGATAAGTTCCCATAAAATTGAAGTGGAAAGTGATTTAAGTATATTTTTGAAGTTTTTTTTCTTTTTAAAAGGAATGGTATAACATCTCACTAACAATAAATTTATTTTATTTTTATTTATTTATTTATTTGAAAAGTTCAAGATTATTTTTTTTTAAAAAGAATATTCCATGAAACTTTTCAAGGTTCTGAGGATATTTTTTTTAAACATTAAAATTTATAATTATTAACTATTTTTTTAATCATGAACATCTAGTTATTGTGGGGTAGTCTTACACACTAAAGGTCTCCATTTAATCCAGGGTAGCAACACACTAAAGCAATTTTCATTCTCAAAAGTGTTTTAATCTCATAATAACTTTGGTCCTTGTCTATCTGAAAAGGTTTGTGGTCTGAAATGTGCATTAAGTCGGTCAAGTATTTACGAAGCATGAATATGTGACATATGTTGTATACTCAATTATTTTCACACCATTTAGGTGGGGCGGTTTTAGCAAATATTCTCAATCGGTTCTAACATGTCGAGACGTCTACTAAAGCATGGAATTAGCTTGTGCCACCAAGCTGTATACATCCGCATCATAACCTTTTGCACGACCTCATTAGTTGCTTGGAAAAACTATTCTTCGTTTAAAATGGTTCACTATACATCATCTAGTTCATTAAATTATACAAGTGGTGGACATTAATGAGTTAAAAGACCTCATAGTCACTCATAATTACCACATTAACTTAAAGAAAATCCGTAAAACATCATCTTTCTTGACTCCTATACTTGAAAGAACTTTTGTTTCTTGAAGTGTATCTCCTATCTTTTGTTACCTAAATCTGTTCCTTATATTTTGCTAGATTATATCTTCCTACCAAAACTAATGTGGTCAATAGAAAATGTTAAAGGTGTCAAACCTAAAACCTCGAATATTTAATTCAGTCTTAATTCCCAACTTTCCAACTCCCTTCAAAATGACTTACTTTCTTCTTTTTAACAATTTTTATTATAAGGTTAACTCCTTTTGGTACCTAGTTTTGTAGTGAGGACCTTGGTTCGGAGTTTTGAGTTACTATCCCTTTGACACTCTCCTGAAAGACCTATGGGGTCTTATGCTCAGTGAACAACTCTTTCTTGACCTATGCACGAGGCTTTATGCATTCCCCGCAAGATAGTCTTAATACTTGCATCCAAAGCTTCATGTATTTGGTGCGGTACAATCTGTGTACCTATGTCCAAGGCTTCACGGGTTCCTTGCGACATAGTTTAAGTACCTACACCTAGGTATTCATGTGTTTCCTATGACGTAGTCATTGTTGTAAGACCATATTGCACTATTCATTAGGAGGTCTTTAAAATATCTCGGGTTCTTGTCCAAGAGTTTTTTTGTTAAATCTTGAAGTACAACTAAGGAAAAATTCTTAACAAGTACACTCGAATCCATATGAGTCATAAACATTTATCTACATGCATAAATTTTTCATAAGTATCTTGTCACTTGGTTTTCATAAAAACCTTGATTTTTTACCAAGTGTCTTGAAGGGTAGTTATATACTTTTTGTTTAGCTCATATCCCTAAGTTGTTATAATATCCTTAAAATCTTTCAAACATACCCTTATATTCTAAATGAGTCTCATAAATTGAGTCTTAGGTCTTGAAAACATCTTAGAATTCTTATAGAGATATTTTGGTCATTTACTGTCCCAAATCTTGGTTTGAATTTTCAACATATTCCAATGGCCTTGTAACATAAGGCTCCTCATTAAATTAAATGCCATTTAGGGGTCACTTTGGTCATAAACCAGCACTATATAATTATAGGGGCATTTTAGTCATTTTACACATACCCTTGGTTTAGCCTCTTATCATAATCTAATTATCATCCGATTTCATAATAACCTTATCATGTCATTTTGAACCTTCTCCTAAAATTTCATGAGAAATAGAATCTATTTAGTATGATTGTGGTTTAGGCACTTCATTGAAATCAACATTCGTGTCTCGATAAACTTAAATACTTACCTTAACCTTAATTTCAATTTTCTCACTTTCTTCAAGATGACTTGCTTTCTTCGGTCAACAAGAACAACAGTTTAATCAATTCCCTTCATTACATTGTCCTTCTAATCAATTTTTTTAAGTCTTGCTAAAGGTCCAATAATGCACTTTTTTATCTATACGTCCTCGAGGTTTCATTTCAACAATTTTTCATTCATCATATGAAAAGGCAACACAACCAACGGGGCTTTTTTATATTTTTTATTTTTTTTAATAGTGTGACTCCTCCCAAATCAATCTTAAATCATTCCTAAATTTAAGATATCTTGAAAATCTCAAACTTCAATTCATGTTTATAAATATTTATAAAACTTTGACCATGATCGTAATATCTTATCCACACTGTGACTCGATTGTAAGTTTAAAAATTTTCAATTAGTGTTAGGCAGGGAGGCTTTCTACGTCTCACTACTTCCCGAGCTTAGCTCACATTAAAGTCATTTATGTCATTCATAAAAATCAGTTTAGGTATACAATGTTTCAACTTTTACGGTGTTAGGTCATAATTTTTTTTTTTTTGTTCACACTGATACATAAATTTCATATTTACATACTTCATACTGACGAAATTTCCTTTCGACACTACAACTTTTAATATCTGTAGCAGACTATAAGATGCAGTTGTCTATCAAGTTTTCTTGGTCATTTTCATTTGAATCTACTTAATCGTCAGTATACATTGATACATTTTTTCCCATGTCTATGGTTATAACACTGCATATTTTAACTATGTTCAAGACGTTCGACTGAAACATCTAACCTTTGTTAGCAAAATCATTTTCATGCATAAAATAGTGTTTAGTAGCTTAATAAATTCTAGCACCCCATTCACGTACAAACCTTGCTAAATCTAAACAATATCAATATATTAATTAACATTCATATTCCATGCAAGGTAAATCATACCATATTCTATATTAAAATAAACTTAAACTAAGTCAACAATAATGTAGTCAACTATATTACAGTCAACTATAATACACTTAATGGTGTCAAAATTTAATTACAAGTTATAGTTGATAATGACTAAGCAATAACAACATAAGCAAACAACAACATTTCCTTTTCTTATCTTATGCATGACATACTTGATAATGACGAGGCATAAGATGTGGGACCAAGGAACATGTCAAGCCTATCTCGTAGGCTAGTCTACAGAATCTATAACCTAGAGCTCTGATACCAACTGTAATGACCCTATATTTCTACTAACCTAAAGTCGCTATCGTCATCATAACATATTCTCTTATGCGGAAATAAACCTTTAAAACTTCATCATAAAACACTGTCATGGACTTGCGTGTTCGAAAACATATTTAAAACAACATAACCAAATATTGAATAGAAAAAATAAACATTAAAAGTAAAAACACCGTGTACTAACCTAAAGTCCAAGAAATGAAATATCATTATCCTATGCATGTGCTATGGTCTTTACTTATGATGTCGTCATCAACCATACAGGGGTGTCTTGCCTTTACCTGAAATAGAAGTAGCACACGACTTGAGTATTTTAGGAAATACTCAACAAGTGACTCCACTATTAGGGTTACAGAATGCAAACACATACAACCCATGCTTAGGGACCTATCATTAAAACCATCATAGGGGTGGCCTCCAGTCTGGACAAAATTGGATGTGCGTGCAAGCGTGAGTCTTCAGGCATTTCGCACACCACCTAGACCCATCATAGTCGAGTTGGTTGTCCATAGCCAGACGTCTGGAGGTCAGCAAACCCCGAGTGTAATGCAAGACATGATCATGATCATGATCATCACAATCATCATCATATTCATAGTATACGCATTTGTACTCCTCGTGAATGAAAAAAATAATAACATCATAATGAAAAATGTTTAAAAATTATAGAACTGTAACAAAAAAATTGGAGTTGAAAATGTTCATACAATTGAAAATGATGGAATTTTGGATAATCTCTTCTTTCTCTCTCTTCCATCAAATCTCTTCATTCTTGAATTCTTCCATCTAAAGAAGAGGGAAGAGAAAGAGAGGAGAGAAAAAAAAATATATTATAATTTTTAAATAAAAGTAAGATGTCAAGTCAATTTTATGCTAGTAATTAACAAAAAGAAAAAATTGATGGAGTGATCAAGAATGCTACCCAATGAGCTTATACGAGAATGATTCATATTCCTAAAATATATAGCTACGAAATATTATATGAGAATGATTCATATACCTAAAATATTTAGTTACCATGAATTGGGTCAAGGATATCATTAACTACCTTAATGAATCCTTTGTAAATATGACTTATTTACGGCCTCTTACCGACTTTTGATTTGTCTATCCATAAAAGGCATTTGAATGAGTCAATATCTAGGTGACCATCTTTCGTAGGGGATGATTCAAGAAACGCTGCAAGACCCTACCTGAGTCATACTCACAAATGATTCATTATATTTGCAAATAACATGATCGTGATAACTAACAAATAAATTCAATAATGGGGTTGTTGTCCATACATGATTGGATTATTGGATAGCTTAAAGTTAGAACTATTTATCATATAATGCAGCGATACAATTTTCTTGAAAATGACTAACTTTTCCAATACTCTTATCATCCACACCCCTTGACAAGCAAAAAGAAAGCTGTCACAAACTCTACTTCAGCAGTGGACAAAGAAACTACGTGTTCTTTTGGACGACTAAGACACTTTTCCTTCACTAAGTAGAAACACATGACCAAAAGTGTTTCTCATCGTCTATATCTCCTGCATAATCATATCAGTATATGCTATTAACTCTTGATTATCTCTTTTCGATAAAGAACTCTCAAATGCATAGTGTATTTCAATCATCTCAACACCCATTTTAAGTAATTTTGACTCCCACTCTATGTTCCATTAAAACTTGAATAATTATCTAATTTGCTTCTATTGTATAGTACTTTTAGAAATATTTTTTAGCCAAGAAATAATCACAGGCATATCTCTTTTTACTATTTGTGATTCAAACACTGTCAAAATTTTCAATCATTCTAAAAGTTAGGCACTTACAAAAAGATAATTAGCTCAATTTGTTATGATCCCAAATTTATATACCTAAATAAATGAAAAGCTTAGATTAATATAATATATATTTTAATCCTATAGAGAAATAAATAAAATAAATTTTACATTTGTGTATTAGAAATGTTCGTAGGTTGGATTTGATTCGAGATATTTTTTAGATCCAACCCAACCATAAATTTTTTAGTTAGATTGGTTCAGGTTGTTCGCCTCATTTACCCACACTTTTGTTATTAATAAAAATAAAACGTTAGTTCATAAAATATTTATTTATTTATTTTCAATTATTTAATTAAGGCAATTCAATTTCAATATATATTTTAAAAAATTGTTAAAAATTATTTTTAAGAGTTATTGGAGAAGAAAAAATAAAAATAATAATTATGTGTATATAACTATATCACATGAAAATATGTATTTTAAAAATTAACAATAAATTCAAGTGTAACGACCCTAGTTTTCTAGTAACCTAAAGTCGCTAACGTCATCATAACGTATTTTCTTATGCAGAAATAAATGCTTAAACTTTCTCATAAAACACTGCCATAGACTAACGTGTTTGAAAATATCTTTAAAACAACGTAACGAAATACTGAATAAAATAAATAAACATTAAAAGAAATAACACCCTATTCTAACCTAAACTCTAGAAAATTACATACAACTATCCTATGCATGTGTCATGGTCTTGACTTGCGATGTCGTCGTCAGCCGTACATGGGTGTCTTGCCTTTACTTGAAGTAGAAGTAGCACGTGGCTTGAGTATTTTTAGAAATACTCAGCAAGTGATCTCACTATTGGTGTTAGATGCAATCATGAATGAGACCTTCCATTTCAATCCCCTTAGGCGACTATTATCCTAAGTGGGTAATTGGATGTGTATTTACTATTGTACACATGGCCTACACGTGCGAGTATGACCCACCAATCGGTTCGCACACCTCCTAGGCCCCTTTCTTGGTCGAACTAGCATTCTTTGGTGCTGTAGCTGGACACTCGGTAGGAGTAGTGATCGTTACAACATTATGATAAAAATAATAACCATTTTCTTGCCTCATAACGTATGTGTGTGTACCATCGTAAAAGGAGAGATTCCCTGATACATCTAACATAAAATGATGCATAAGGTCCCAACATTTTCATTAATTAAATCACCTAAAAAAAACTCCTTCCATTTTCCTTCATATCATATCATTTTTCAACATAGTCTTTAAGACATGTATCAGGGTTGAATACCATATCATTCCTATCATACATCATATTACGTCGTATCATGCACATAACATGTCCTTCAACATATTATATCATAGAAATATCATATCATAGACATATCACATCATATCATAATGCGTGTCTCATCATGTATTATATCGCCGAACGTATTACACCATAACATAAATCATATCAACAGCATATCACATGTAATGACCTTAGATTTTTACTAACCTAAAGTCACTACCGTCATCATAGCCTATGCTCTTATGTGGAATAAACATTTAAAACATCATTGTGAAACATAATCTGGATTTTAAAACATTACTTCAACTTAAAACACTGTCATGGATTTACGAGTTTGAAAACGTATTTAAAACTAGATAAGGATAAAAATAAATAAAGCAAGTAAAAATTTTAATGAAAAACATCCTATACTAGCGTAAGTCTAAGAAAATAAAATATTACTATCCTATGCACATGGCATGGTCTCTGATTGCAATGTCGTCGTCAACGGTACAAGGGTACCTTACCTTTACCTAAGGTAGAAATAACACATGACTTGAGTATTTTAAGAAATACTAAGTAAGTGACCCCACTTATGAGGTCAAAGAATGCAAATATGTGTAACTCATGAATTAGGGACCTATCATTAAAACGATCATGGGGTGTCCTCCAGTTTAGACAACATTGGATGTGTAGTACTTCCCTACACACAACCCACACGTGCGAGCGTGGATCTCCTCCAGACGTTTTACACCCCCTAGACTAGCCTACAATGTAGATCTTGTATACTTGACATGTTCCATGGTCCAATCATCGATACTCTATCACCATCAGGTACATCATGCATAAGATAAAAAAAAGGAAAATGTTATGATGATATTTATGGTGATTGGCTGTATGTTTTAAATATTATGTAGCATAAAAATTGACGAGCTTTAATTATATTATATATTGCAGCATGATGCTTGATTTAATTTTGCTATTATACGCTTGCAATGTTGTATGAATTTTTTATGTGTACTATGATATTGTATTGTTAGTAAATGATAGACTTAAATAGAATTATCTTGGTTTTTAGAACCATGTCACCCAAAGGATGTGGAAGAGGAAGAAGAGGAAGGGGAGGACCCCCTATTAGATGTAGAGTTAGAGGTGAGGCTAAAGAGAGCTCACGTCGAGAAGGATTAGTAACAAGGAAGGATGCAGCTGCATTGCCTCAAGTTGTACCGCCACAAGCTGCACCACCTCTAGCAGCACTAGTGACTGGAATAGACCCCACTACTAGTTTGATGCGGGAGTCGTTTTAGGTCATGATGCATGCCATAATGGTCACCCAACGAGCATACACTTGCAATCTACTATAGGAGTGAACTGGCTACGAGACTTCGAGCGGTATGATCCACACCAATTCACTAGTACTACGAGAGATCCAACAGAAGTTTAGATGTGGATTTCGTCCATGAAAATCATATTTACGTCAATGGAATGTTTGGACAACCAGAAGGTACGTTGTGCGTCATTTATGCTGCAAAAAAACATGTAAGTATGGTGGACGGACAATAAGGATAATATTAACCAAGAGGGGGAATCATGGCATGAGATCAATTTAAGGAGGCTTTCCTAAAGAAGTATTATGCCAAAGTAGTGTGACTTAAGAAACGGCAGAAATTCACCAATCTGACTCATGGTGGACACTCAATGGATAAATATGACATAATTTATGAGATTAAAAAGGTTTGCGCCGTCATTGGTGGATACTGAACAAAAGTTGACCGATAAATTTCTTTTGGGCCTAGACTCATAGGTCTGTCGCATGGTGGAATCCATAAACCCAAAGATTTATGAGGAGGCAATCAGAACAACCAAAATCTCTCGAAAAGTCTCAAGAGGAAAGACATCGAGAACCAGTGGCCACTGTCAGAAGGAAGCGATCATATGAGCCTAGAGGGAAAGACTATCAACCACCAATGTGAAGGCCTCGATACACTGATAGACGTCCTACCTAACATGTACATAGACACCTATGGATAAAGAGAGGGGCCAGGAACATGAGAAGTTTCGGTGCCACTAATGCGGAAAACAACATTGAGGCAAATGTATGGCAAGCTCAAGGATATGTTCAGATGTGGTCGTGAACATCAAACGACCAAATGCTATACTGGGAAGGGTACCAAGAGTCGAATAGAACCACTTAGAGTTCTAGAAAGTGGCGAGCGAACTGTGCAAACCCGCTCGCAAGCAAATGAGTATGCATCCACCAGTAGGGATGCTAGAACATTTGACACCGTGGTGACAAGTACGCTATCTATACTAAGTCGCTACGCGTTAACGTTATTTGATTCTAGTTCTACGCATTCCTTTATATCCATGCCTTTTGTTAGTCAAACAGGATTCACGGTAGAACCCTTATTGTATGTATTATATGTTAGTACCCCAGTGGGAGTAGATCTAGTTATTGAGAATAGGATAAAAGACGGACAAGTAATAGTGGCTGGACAAATCATAAGCGTAGACCTGAAAGTAGTGAGTATGACCGATTTTGATGTCATATTATGAATGTTTTGGTTAGCCGAGAACTATGCAAGTATAGATTGCCACAAGAAGAAAGTGGTTTTTTCGCCACCAACTAGACCTAACTTTAAGTTTAAAGGAACCTGCACGGGAGTCATTCCAAAGATAGTGTCGATGATGAAAGCCAAACGCTTGGTACAACAAGGATGATGGGCTATACGAACATACGCAGTGGACGTAAAAGGAAAAGAGAAAACAATGGATACGGTATCCATAGTAAACGAATTCTCGAGTGTCTTCCCAGAGGATTTACCAGGAGTTTCTCCTTCACGAGCTGTAGACATCGGGATAAAACTCAAACCAGGAACTAGACGTATCTCTAAAGTACTATACTGCATGGCTCCAACAAAATTAAAGGAACTAAATTTACAACTACAAGACCTACTATAAAAGGGTTTAATTCAACCTAGTTTATCTTGTTGGTGTGTATCGGTATTGTTTGTGAAAAAGAAAGACTAGTCGATGCGCCTATGTATTAATTATAGGGAGCAAAACAAGAGAACAAAAAAGAACAACTACTCACTCCCTCGGATCGAGGATTTATTCTACTAGCTCCGAGAGGCGACAGTATTTTCCAAGATAGACTTTCAATCAAGCTATCGTCAGATCAAGATTAAAGAAGGAGATGTACCGAAAATAGTCTTTCGAACAAGATATGGCCACTATGAGTTTGTAGTGACGTAATTTGGCCTCACCAACGCCCCAGTCGTATTCATGAAATTAATAAACCATGTATTCAAGGAATGTCTAAACATGTTTGTTATGGTGTTCATAAACAACATTCTAATATACGTGAAAACGGATCAAGAACACCAGGAACACCTCCGAAAAGTCTTAACTATCTTAAGGTAGAACAAGTTGTACGCCAAGCTTTCCAAATATGAATTTTGGCTACAAAAAGTCTCAATCTTAGAACACGTAGTGTCTAAAGATGGGATTTAAGTGGACTCCATTATGATAGAAGTCGTCACTAAATGGGAGCACCCAACTACGGTTACAGAGGTATGAAGCTTCTTGGGTTAGCAAGCTACTATCGAAAATTTGTCCAAGACTTGGCTAGAATAGCCTCGCCTCTTACACATTTTACAAGGAAGGACATATCTTTTATATGCAATATCGCATGTGAAGTCAGCTTCCAAGACCTAAAATAAAGACTAGTGTCATCTCCAATGCTCATGTGATCATAAAGCTCAGAGGGATACGTAATCTACAACGATGCATCTAAAAAAAGATTAGGGTGCGTGTTGATGCAACATTGTAAGGTTGTTGCTTATGCATCACGCCAATTGAAAGAATATGAGAAAAACTACCCTACGCAGAATCTAGAATCTGCCGCAGTAGTATTCGCAATATAGATATGGTGATACTACCTGTATGGAGAAAAGACCCAAATTTACACCGACCACAATAGCCTAAAATACTTCTTCACCCAAAAAGAATTGAACGTGAGACAACGAAGTTGGTTGAAATTAGTGAAGAACTACGATATAGATATCCAGTACCACCTTGGAAAGGCAAACGTAGTCGGAGATGCCCTAAATTATAAAATGGCACACTCGTCTGTACTCATCACTAGAGAGTTAAAATGTACAAACCATATTCGAGTTTGTTTGTAAAAGTTTTAGTGGCTATTTTTAGGTTTTAGTAATCCTCAATAGGTCATTACTATGTCTTTTGCCCCATTTTTTGGCATGATATTCTACTTCCCAATAGATTTTTTTTGGCATGATATTCTGCTTTCCAATAGGATTTTTTAGGTTTTAGTAATCCTCAATAGGTTATTACTATGTCTTGTGACCCATTTTTGGCATGATATTCTGCTTCCCAATAGGATTTTGTTTTTTTCTCCTATTAAGCTTGTACCGGTTATAAATATAGTGTTTTTTTTCACTTAATAAAGGATGGAATTTCATTCCTTTTGCAAACTTATCTTCTAATACTGCATTAAATTTATCATTTGGCATCAGAGCCTGGTCTCTTTCAGGTGTAGCCAAAGATGACTACTGAAGGCAGCTTTGTTCAACCGGTAATTCCAAAATTTGTTGGTCACTACGATCATTGAAGAATGTTAATGGAAAAAGTTCTTTACTTTAAATAATATTGGCACGTAGTTGAGTCTGAGATTTCTGCTGTAGCAGATAGATAATGTTGATTACTTAAATGAACGGGAAGAGGTAGCAAATCAGAAATTGAAAGACGTAGAAGCTAAGAACTACCTTTTTCAGGCCATCGATCGCTCAATTTGGGAGACTATTTTGGACAAAGAACGTGAGATTCAATAAAAAAAAAGTTACCGGAAAATACAAATGTGAAACAAGCACAACTACATAGTCACAAATACTGCCCACTTTTAGATCCTTCAAAAGTATTCTTTTTATAGAAAAAATGAAAAAACTTCTTATTGAGTACACCATACAAAATCATTTATCTATATTCCATCGATTATTTCTCTTCTCAAAATTTTCTCTCATTTCTTATATTTTTTTCTCTTATTTTTTTAATACCCTCTTAATTTCCTTCTTTCATTCTTGGTCTTTAAAATTTTTCTCTTTTTTTTTCTTTAAATCCCAAAATTTTAAATAGAAAATGAACTCCCTCATTTTTATTTTTTTTAGCATTTCCATACATAAGCCTAATAAACTTTAACATTTAAATATCCAATTTCTGTAAAATTATTGAGTTGGAAAAGAATAATATTGAAAATTAACGGTCTATTTGAATGTTGAATTTTATTATATTCATGTTGGAACATGTTTGTAAATGAGAGAGTTGGAGACAAAATTGTAGAGGAAAGTGATCAAAGAGTATTTATTTTCAAATTTTTTTTAAAAAAATTAAGAGTATTTTTTAATTTTTTAATTTTTTTTAAATTAAGAGTATTAACTAAACTTTTAAAAGTTCAATGGTATTTTTTAAACTACCTATTACACGTTTCATCTCAAAGATTTTTTTTTTTTGGTAATGAATATTGATGAAACCTTTGTAAATTAATGTGTATATAAGTGTATCCTACCCAAACACAATAAATTCAAGTGAGTTCAACCTTATTCAAACGGTATGGAATGGGTTGATTGGATTTTTTTGGTCATCCATTTTTTTAACCGTGTATATTGTGTATTATATTTTTATTGGTCAATTTATGCCTAATAAAAATAATTTTAACTTAAGATGAAGATTTATATAACTTAGTAAGTTAGGAAATATTATAACCTTCCAATGCTGAGGAAATGAAAATTGCTCTTATGCAGATTCACCCGTCAAACACTTTCGAATCAAATAGACGTGGTTTTATTCTTTTGTAAGAATTGACGGATGGAATTCATGCCTAAAGTGTAATGACCCTAGATTTCTATTAACGTAAAGTCACTACCATCATTATAACATAATCTCTTCTACGAAAATAAACATTTAAAACTTCATCATAAAACACTTCTATTTACTTACATGTTTGAAAACATCTTTAAAACAATGTAACAAAATTAAATAAAACATTAAATTAAACATACCTTATACTAATCTAAAGTCTAAGAAATGAAATACCATTGTCCTGTGCGCATGTCACGGTCTTTACTTGCTATGCCCCTCATCAAAAGTACAAGGGTGTCTTGCATTTACCTTAAATAGAAGTAGCACACGACTTGGGGTATTTTAAGAAATACTTCGTAAGTGACCCCACTATTGGGGTCAAGGAATGCAAACACATGCTACTATGATTGGGGACCTATTGTTAAAATCATCATGGAGGTGGCCTTCAGTCCGGATAGAATTGGATGTGTACTACTTCCCTACACATGATCCACATATGCGAGTGTTAGTCTACAGGCAGTTCGCACCCCCTGGAACCATCAAAGTTGGGCTAATTGTCCGTAGTCGGACGTTTAGAGGTTTGCACACCCCCCGAGTATCATGCAAGGCATGATCGTTATCATCGTCAACATAGTATACGCGTCCGTGAATACACAATATGCATGAAGTCCCTATGATTTTCATCTTTAAATCATTCTTATGACACAACCCTATACATTATTCACACATTACCATAGGTAACATGCATGCATTGGCCTTCATACGTTCACCATCATTAACATCAATTAGTGTTCTATCTTAGAAAACTCATCGTCATAATGCATCACCGTATTTAATACATGCATATCATCTTAATATGGAATATCATCATATTAAATCATCTCATCATCATGCTATCATGCATCATGTCATCGTCATGTCATCATCTCATATCATCATATACATCATCATATAACAACATCACACTATTATATAACATCATCATATAGCATTGTCACATTATCATACAACATCAATATATCATCACATAACATAAAGCATAAATAACACGTGCAAATGCCACTAGGCACGTGTCATCATAAATAAGGCAAGTCCTCCAACCGAGCCGATAGTAAGGCAACTTACTTGGTTGGTCTTAGCCAAAGTTCTATCAATCTCCAAATTTGCTTGCTTTTGTCCTTCGAATTCATTCTCAATTATGTTGAGACTTCACCTATTTTGAATATTTACTTAATTGTCTTTGTAAAAATCGAATTTCATGTTTTTAGTGTTTCTAAATTCAGTTTGGTAGTAAAACTTAAAATAAAAAAATATGTCAATATTATTTAATGAAATTGGGGTCATACCATCCAAATATTGTTCATTATTATATTATTTTCCTACAACAATTTAAAAGGGATATTAGGGAAGAAGTTTTTGAGAGGTTAATGGAGAGTAAAAAACCCCTTACCATTTTTTTCTTATTATTTTATTTTATTATTTTTTTTTATGGTTGTTACATCATATACCTCTAAAAAAAATTCGTCCTCGAAAGCGTTTTTAATCTCGGAATAACTTTGGTCCTTGTCTATTTGGAAAGGTTTATGGCTTGGAATGTGCATTAAGTCGGTCAAGTATTTACAAAGCATGAATATGTGACATATGTTATAATGGTAAAGGACTGTGGTAGGGAACCTGTATGTCACTGGTGTTAAGGATATTTAGTATTGAATTATAGTTGACTATATATCATGATATTTTATTATAGGCAAATATATTGTATCTATTTATTGACCTTTCCATACCCTTGTAATTTATTTGATTCTCAAAATGATTATAAACGTAGAAATTTTAGACCATTTAAGTGTGGTGATTTTAACAAATATTCTCATGTATAAGAGCCTTTCAGTTTACGAACCCCGATCCTTTATTTTCAATGGCTTTTAAATTCTCTACTCATGTTCTTCTCCACCACCACTATTGGCATTGATGCTGTAGTGGCGGTCTCCATGGTTGCCGCAGGCGGAGCCGATTGATTACTCTTCGGCTCCACCCTTTTGACCTCCAAATCATCCTTTGCAGGTCCACCCTTTGTCATACTCTGTACATACATCACCTTCTCCAACACAACCGGTTTCTCCCTAGCCAACATAGCCTCTTTCATTTTCTTCCCAGTCGGCGCTTCATCCATTACAAAAATCCTAACCTCACGATCCTCATAAGCTTTCTCATAAAAAATATACGAAATCTCAACAAAAACCACTGACCTTCAGCAGAGGTTTACCTTTGGGATCCGGGCGCTGTGCTGGCTTCTTTGCCAACCAAGTCGCAGCCAGCCTCCTCACCAAAATTGGCTCCTTGACCCACTGGGGCAACTTTTTGGGCTTCAACATCGTCTTCGTCCCTTCCTCTCCATCTATTGCTACTTCACCACCTACTATGGCACCGACTACTTCTCCACCGGCTCTATGTACTGCTCTTTTGAAGTCACCAAGGCAAACTTCAATTGCAAAATATGCTCGAGATATTCTTACTCGTACTCATTTTCTCAATAGCAAACCAGTCCACGAGACGCAGACACCACTCGAGTGTTAGTCTACAGGCAGTTCGCACCCCCTGGAACCATCAAAGTTGGGCTAATTGTCCGTAGTCGGACGTTTAGAGGTTTGCACACCCCCCGAGTATCATGCAAGGCATGATCGTTATCATCGTCAACATAGTATACGCGTCCGTGAATACACAATATGCATGAAGTCCCTATGACTTTCTCTTTGACCCGTCAATTTCTATTTTTCCAATTTCTTCATACTCTCTTTCGATTCATTCCCATTCTATTTTAAACTGCAATTTCTATATCTTGTTAGATTTGCAGGAATTCTTATGGAGATTTTCTATTCTCTTTTTTTTTTTCTCTTTGTTACTTGACCAAGGCCCTTCCAATGGCCCTCTCTCTATATTCTCCTTTTTTCTCTAAGTTTCCTCTTCTTACTTTGTGGGTAGACATATTCTTGTTGGAGCCAAGGCAACATTGCCGCTACAATTTTTGATGGTCAAGAAAATACTATGCTGCCCAACTAGACGTCTACTCCAAACCAAGTTGCTGACAAATTCACAAAAAGTGTTTCTTGACCTCTCTTTGAATTTTTCATATCCAAGCTTCACGTTCGTTCAAATCCGGCGCTCAGCTTGTGGGGGGTGTTAAGGATATTTAGTACTGAATTATATTTTACCATATATATCATAATTCGATCTTTTATTATAGCCAAATATCTAGATATTTGTCTTCCATTATGGCTTACCATAGGTATCATATTTGCTTTTTATTATAGGCAAACATCTTATATCCATTTATTGCTATTTCTATTTATTACTCTTTCCATATCCTTGTAATTTATTGATTCTCTAAATAATTATAAATAGAGAACTTTCACACCATTTAGATGTGATGGTTTTAGCAAATATCCTCAACTGGTACGATCCGATCTAACATGTCGATAGGTCTGTTAAAGCATGGACTTAGCTTGTGCTTCATTTGAACCTTAGTATGTTGTTCATCGAGGCTACCTTCAAGCATATTTTATTGCCTACTTTAAACTCTAGCGCTCTACGTATTGCATCAATGTAACATTTTTTTTTCTGTCTACACCAAGCTGCATGCATCCACATCCTAACATTTTGCACGACCTCATTAGTGGGTTGGACATACTACTCTTCGTTTAAAATGGTTCACTATATCACATTCTATGACATTTTGTGCCGAAAGGAAACATTTTTGTTCATCCAAGACTCATACTCTGAGAAATTTGTGTAATGCCACTATATAGAACCTTAAGTTCGCTTAAGGGTTTATCCTGTTACTCCCTTTCGAATTTATTTAGACTCTACAAACTAGTTTAAGAACCTCCTCGAAGATCTAGTTCATTAAACTATAGAAGTTGTGGGCATTAATGAGTTAAAAGACCTTCACTCATAACTACCACATTGAAACTTCAAGCTTTGAAACATTATCTTTCTTGACTCCTATACTTCAGAGAACTTTTGTTTCTTGAAGTGTACCTCGGATTATATCCTCTTATCAAAACTAATGCAAAATGCTAAGGTGTCAATCCTAATGCTAGAAAACCTTAAATACATAATTCAGTCTTAATTCCCAACTTTCCCACTCCTCTTAAAATGACTTACTTTCTTCTTTTGTCGCGATTTATGCCTTAAAGTCTTGTAATTAATTATTTAGTTTATAACAATAATTTTTATTATTTTATTTGTAATTTAATTCTTATCCATTGTATGCAAATTTAAGGTTATTAATGTAATCTTGAACAATATGTGGTTGACATACAAGATGATCGTGTTCAAGTAATAGCCTAAAGGCTCTATAGTATATGCACAAGGATGGGTGCCTTATCCTGGTAACACTATTGATACAACCCACTTTGTAATTGTTACAAATGATTTGATCCAAATTGTTCATGTGGAGACATGTAACTAGGGGTATCCTATACGATGAGTTTGTATAAGAATAGAACAAGAAATATTTAATCAATTGAAAAGATTAATATTTCACATGATGATCATATGGGACTCGATCTTAATCCTGAGTGAGTTATGAACTCCTGTCTGTGAGGGCTTGTCCTTTAATTTACATGGGTGAGAATGACTCTTTTTGCCGATTCAATATGCCTACCATTTTGTGGACTTGATCAAATAGAGAGTTGGGAACATAATATCATGAGATGAAATTCGCTTCTTTTCATATAAGGAATGTAGATGAGTTGTTCTATTAAGTACTAATTTTGAGACTTGAACAATGGAGCCCCACATACTCGTGGATATTTATATTAATATCATTTTCATGCTCTTAGGATTGTGTCCTATGTTGATCTAACGACATGAGGAAATATGGCACTCATCATCATATAACATGCTCAATATGGAAAACATCATCATATGAAGGTAAACGTCACGCAATCATCATGCTCATCATAATTTCATAAAGTGCATCAAGCATATCAAGTACGTCATTCATCGAATTATATAATACTATGCACATCATAAAGCATCATAACTAATAAATCATCGTATCTCATACATCATCATAACTTATACATCATCATACACTCATACATCATCATACACTCATACATGACATCATACGATACAACTCATACATCATCATATACTAGTATATGGCAAATACAATACAGCTCATACATCATCATAACTTATACATCATCATAACTTATACATCATCATATACTAACATACGACATCTTACGACATAGTTCATACATCATCATAACTCATATAAATTTTAGCCTATCCTGTATAGGCCACTTACTTGGTTGGCCTTGGCTCAAGTACTCCCTAATTAGCTAAACATAAGCTCTCGTTCTTTGAGAGCTGCTTCCTACGTTATTGAGGTTTGTTTCCAATCACACTGTTCACCACCTTCCATTAGTATTTCACAATTAAATTACTAATAATTCAATAAATGTGAAATACGGCTCTAAAATGACCTCGATTACCTTAACTGGGCCCGCAAAGGGATCTAGGACGGTCGAAATAGTCGTGGAGCCACCAAAGCGTTGCCAGAACGTCCAAACCGCTCAAGCCGAAAGGTCACTTTCATAGCAACTGGACATGTGGCAACACCAGAGCAGCCCACGTCGATGCATGCGTCTCGGGACGAGGTTCGGTTCGGGTTGGCTCGTGGTCGCGTTTATGGTTAGGCTGCTGACTGGCTTTCTGTTTACGGACGGGGTTGCTGATTGGGTTTTTGTTTACGGACTGGGCCGCGAGTGAGTTAGGTTGCGGGCTGGTTTGGTTGGGTAAAGGGAACTTGGGCCTTGGGTTTGTAGAGGCAGGTGCAGGGTCGCGGGTTGCGGGCTGGATTGACATTTGGCTACTGGTCCAAGGAGGGATTTGGGCTTCGGGTTCTACAAGTGGGCTGGAGACAGGTCGTAGGCTAAACTATTAGGCTACGATGCGTTTGGGCCTCGGGTATTCGATTCGCGTCTAACCCGAATCCATTCGATTCGTCTGTAGAAATAAAATTCACTCTGATACCAATTTGTAGAAAAATATATTTGCTATGATACCGATTTGTAAAAATTAAAGGCTGCTCCGATACCAACTTGTAGAAAATAGGCGCTCGCTCTGAAACCAACTCGTTTAGATAACTCTCACAAAACTGTAAAGGGGTGTCGAGAGGGGAGAGACAAGGAGACAAAGAAATTATCAAAAGCCTTTTTCTATTTTACATAACTTTAGCTCTTTCTTGCTCTACCCTTTGGTGACTCTTGCTCTACTCTTTGGTGACTCTTTCTCTAATTGTTCTGCTTTTAGAACCATAAGTAAAATCTATTTATAAGTTTTCATAAGGCTAAAATTGGCAATAGATACCCCATATTTTTCTCACTCCCAAGCCACTCCTTTCTTAAATTGCTTATGGCTTTTGACTGAATTAAAAAAACCATTTTTTTCTCTCTCATTTAAGTTTATTTTCCAACAAAACCCCCTTAAACTTAAATGCTCCTACTATTTGTCATGCCAATCATCTTGTTGTATTTGTCGAAAAGTACTTTCAGTAGCAGTTTTGTAAAGATGTCCGCAACTTGATCCTGACTTGCCACATGCAGCAGTTCCATGTTTCCTTCCTTCACATGATCTCGGATAAAATGAAATCAAACGTCAATGTGTTTGTTTCTTTCATGGTTCACAGGATTCTTGGCCAACTCAATTGCTGATTTGTTGTCAACTTGTATTATGGCTGCACCTCGTTGCTTCAGCTCATCTCACTCAACAAATTTCTAAGCCATATTGCGTGGCACACACACCAAGATGCTGCTACATACTCAGCTTCACACGTCGAGAGTGTCACGATCGGTTGTTTCTTTGAGAGCCAAGTAAATGTTGTGTTACCCATGAAGAATAAATACATAACCTAATGTACTTTTTCGATCGTCTATGTCTCTGCACCAATCATTGTTGGAGTAACCAACTAACTTGTAATCTTCTGTTCTTGAGTAGAATAATCCAAGTGACAATGTTCCTTGAACGTATCGTAGGATTCGCTTCAAGGCCTTCCAATATGAATAAATTGGCTCCTCCAAGAATTGGCTTACTATGCCGACACTTAATAAAAGATCTGGTCTTGTACATGTAAGATAGCGAAGGCTTCCCTCCAGGCCTTGGTACCTATTTGTATCTACTCGTTCTCCTCCATCGTATTTTGAGAGCTTTGTACCTGGTTCCATTGGTGTTGATACCAAGTTGCAATTTTTCATCCTGTACTTCTTCAAAATTTCCTTTGCATATTTCTCCTGTGATATAAAAATACTTGTTTCTCCTTGTTTAACCTCCAAACTGAGGAAAAATTTCAGCAGGCCTAAGTCTGTCATCTCAAATTCTCACGTCATTGTGCTTTTGAATTCTTCTATCATTTCATCATTGTTGCCTGAGAAGATGAGGACATCGACATAAATAGTGACAAGTATCACATTACCTCCGCTCTTCTTTGTATAAAGTGAATGTTCGTGGGAATCATAGCACAGCTGGCCAGACTCCCCGTGCAACCTACGCTTAGGCAGAGAATTATTACCTCTCAACGAGAGGATCCTAATGTACAGAAAGTCCTAGGCCAGCTAGACGAAAGTCCAATAGACGGATTCTCAAAGTCCTCAGATGAAAGACTATTGTATCAGGGACGCCTATGTGTCCTGGCAGTAGAGGAGTTAAGGAAAAAGATATTGAAGGAAGCTCACAACTCGCCATTTGTCATGCACCCAAGAGGTACTAAAATGTACCAAGATTTAAAACAACATTTCTGGTGGAAGAGCATGAAGAGGGATGTTAACAAGTTTGTGAGCTAGTGTTTAATTTTACAACAAGTGAAAGGTTCTAAACAAAAGACAGCGGGGATGTTATAGCCCTTAAGTATACCGGAGTGGAAGTGGGAAAACATAGCAATGGACTTCATAGTAGGATTACCCAAAACTCTTAAAGGCTATACAACGATTTGGGTAATTGTCGATAGGTTGACCAAGTCGGCACACTTCTTACCTTAGAAAGGCACATACATAGTTGATAACTAGGCATAACTGTATGTGAAGAAATAGTAAGACTTCATGGAGTTCTAGTGCTATAGTGTTGAATCGAGATCCACGCTTTACATCAGCGTTTTGCACAGACTTCAAAAAGCATTGGGTACTTTGCTCGACTTTGGCACCTCCTTCCACCCCTAAACAGATGGACAAATTGAGCGCCAAATCTTAGAGGACATTCTACGTTCTTATGTATTAGACTTTAAGGGAAGTTGCGCTTTCAAGCCACTATTTGAATGACACTGTTCGAGACCCTTTATGGGAAATGGTGCATGTCCCTACTATGTTGGGATGAGGTAGGTAAGACAGAGCTAGTAGGACCCAAGCTAGTCCTAGTCGCCAGTGAGACTATCCAAAATATTTGAGTGAGAATGCATACCACTCAAAGTCGACAAAAAAAAAAGTAATTCATGTGTAGATGTAGAGTAAATACATGATATGCCCTATACACATAATAGATTTCGAGCCCCTCCAACTCAATGAAGATTTGAGTTACGAGGAAAGCCAATAGAATTTTAACCCAAGAAGTGAAAATGCTACCCAACCAGGGACATTACGTTCGTTTTGGTGTTGTGTCGGAGCCACCATACCAAGGGGGACATGTGGGTGCACAAGGATGAAATAAGAGAATAATACCCTAAGGTAGTACAAGAGTTCGAAAATTTCGATGACAAAAGTTCTTTTTAAGGGTAGATAATGTAACAAATCAGAATTATAAAAAAAAAAATTTAGTCGCTGGTAATTTTGCGACCCACACAGAATCGTGTTCCTCGACCCCTCACAACGCCTCCCTCAACCTTCAACCATCGCCACATGAACGCAACAACCTCCCCAAACCGTCAGAACAACTACAACCAAAGAAGAGATGAAAAGAAATTTGAGAGAAGGAGAAAACTAAAGAAAAGCTCCAGCGGGGAAACCCGTGACGTCAAAACCCTTAGCCCCGTTTTTTAACTAAACAGATCAACCATGAAAGACCTCACCGACCTTAGTATATTCCCCAAAGAGGATTCACAATGTGCATCGTCCTCCTCAGAGAGTGAATTTGAAAAGTTGAACTTTTGGAAGAATTTCTGATCTACCTCCACAAACGTCCAACAACCACGAAACTTCGTGAGAGATAGAAGAAGAAGATGATGATAGAGAGATGAAGAAGATGGCATCGAAAATAGTCACATCAAGGAGAGAGAAAAGAATGCCAGAGAATTGCGACGTACCTGATGGTGACGGGACATCAACATTGGGACCATGGAATGTGCCAAGCCTACATTGTAGGCTAGTCTACAGAATCTAAAACCTAGAGCTTTGATATCAAGTGTAACGACCCTAAATTTTCACATACTTAGAGTCGCTACTAACGTCTCATGCTCATCTATAATGTGGAAATATAACTCTTATATGAACATCATTTATAACGTAAACTTTGAAAAATGCTTAAAACAACTTCTTATCTGGAAAACACAGTCATGGTCTTACGTATTTAAATACAAAATACTGAAATTTAGAGAAAATAAAAGCAATACGAAGTAATTAAAACAATGAAGTGCACAACAACCTATTCTAACCTAAAACTAGAAATTTAAATATGAATCTACCACATGCACGTGCCACAGTCTCTGCTCGCGATGCCGCCGTCCTCCATACAAGTGCGCTTGCCTTTACCTGAAAAATGATATGGCACACGGTCAGAGTATTTCGAAGAATACTCAGTAAGTGGCACCACTATAGGAGGTCATGCAAATGCAAACACATCCAATCAAGATTTAGAGACCTATCTCTAACATCATAAGGGTAGCTTCCAGTCTCGGACAAATTGGATGTGTAGTACTTTCCTACAAATGATTCACATGTGGGAGTGTGAATCTCCAGGGCGCTCACACACCCTCTGGACCCTCTGGTCAAACTAATCTGTAGTGACGTCTAGAGGTTAGCGTAACCCCAGAGTGTCATGCGCCTCATGAACACCCTCATCTATGCGCATTCGCACTCATCATCATATTGTATTCGTTCACGCTCATCATCTCTAGGGGAAGTACCCCTATGCTTATGAACTTACAACATGCATGAGGTCTCTCTAAAGCCATCATAATGTCTTTTTTTACACAACCCTCTAGTCTCATCTCTTTGTTACTCTAGGTAACACATACTCGTGGATATTTATATTAATATCATTTTCATGCTCTTAGGGTTGTGTCCTATGTCGATCTAACGATACTCAATAAGTGACCCCACTATTAGGGTCACAGAATGCAAACACATGCAACTCATACTTAAGGACCTATCATTAAAACCATCATAGGGGTGGCCTCTAGTTCCGACAAAATTGGATGTGTGTGCGAGTGAGAGTCTTCAGACGGTTCGCACGCCCCCTGGACCTATCATAGTCGGGCTAATTGTCCGTAGCCAGACGTTTGTAGGTTAGCAAATCCTGATTGTTATGCGAGGCATGATGATGATCATCATCTTCATATTCATAGTGTACGAGTTTTGTAAAAATAATAACATCATCAATAAAAAAAAGTTTGAAAATGATAAAATGGTAAGACAAATTTGTGGAGTTAGAAAATGTTCATGAAATGGATGGAATATAGGGTAAGAATGTGACTCAAAATTTTGGATCATATCTTCTCTCTCTTCCCCTATTTTCTTCATTCTTAGATTCTTCCATCTAAAGAGGAGGGAAGAGAGATAGGAGAGAAATCTAGAGCTAAAACGTCCTAGATCGAGTTGCCCAACAAATCAATTCTCTGCTTTTTTGGGAGCTGTAGATTGAGAAGAATTTATAAACATTAATTCCACACACTTAAAGACGTTCGTTCAAACCAATTCATTTAACTAGAGGGAAGTATTAGTTTTCCAACAAACTTTGGAGGCAAATAACTTAGGCTACAATTCACGAGAAGGTATGAAGTCAATCCCAAGCTCTTCCTTGTAACACCATTTTAAGTTTCATGAAGAAATCAAGGGGAGCAATGTCATGATTGGAGCAGGTGAGAGGCGTTTTAAAACGGCGGCGCTATTGGACATGCGCGTCTTCCTCTTTACAGAGGAAGAGGATGATGATGTGGCCAATTCAGTTGAACATGCCATGTCAAACCGAACCGTGACCCTCCCTCAATTTTTCTTAATTTTAATCCTCTTCTAGACCAGTTGTCATGAAAACTTTATGGTTATAGAAACTTGACACCCCAAGGATTGTGTCAAAGAAAATTTGAAGCAATTGGGATACCAATTTCTCGAGAACGGAGGTCTTGTACGTCAACTGCGAGGTAAGTAACCATAAGATTTTTCTTAAGAAATACTGGTAGAATTGCTTAAATTTTTATATAAACATTAAACCAAGTATGAATTAAAAATATATGAAAGAAAAATATCAAGAAATAAATTAAAGATATATGAAAGAAAAATATCAAGAAATAAATTAAAGATATATGAAAGAAAAATATCAAGAACCATGAATTAAGACCCTAAAGGGATCAAATTTCTTGAGATTTAAGTAACATCAAAATAACCCACTAAATGAATTCCGCTGCTCATGAACTTTTAATTGAGCATACTATGGTATGTTAAATTTATATATGCAATTTGATAGTCATTGCGCAAAGTTGAGTAGTTAAACCAAATAATGGTATAAAATGACCATAATGCTCCTAAGGCAACTTACATTCGGTTCATGATCTAATGACCTCTAAATGCTATGAAATTTTGTAGTAGGCCCTATTTTTTTTTCTTTTTTTTTTAATTAATGATTGATGACATACTAAAGTCTAAAAGGAATTGGAACATTCTCATAGGTCAAACCAAGAATTAGGTGGTAAAATGACCAAAATGCCCCCATGACCTTTTAAGGTATTTCAAGGTCTAACCCCTCTAAGTGACTTACTACTTACAAAGCCTATTCATAACGGCATAAAGATATTTTCAAGATTTCTAAGTTGTTAAAAATGAGAAGCTTTGATACCGTGTTAAGAATGAGAAACATAACTAGGATCGAAAGTCATATTTTCATTAATATTCGTGACGTTTAAATAGGATACAAGCAACCAACTAAATCATAGAAATAAGAGAAATCCATAATGTCATTGTTTCATTTTTTATTCGCAATAACTATATTTATTTACGAGCATGAGTTTTTGTCGGTAAAAAAGAAATCAAATAGATTCAAGGGGGCTTTTCGAGAACCTATCAATAAGCTAGACCCTTGCTTCGAGTTTTTTCATGCCATAAATAAATGCGAACACTCAAGAAATCTGTCGGACCCGCTAAATGATGCAGAGAAGACTAGTGACACTGATCCACAAAACTAAATGAACTAATTGGTTCTATAGGATATACTATAAATAAAAATTAGTACATTCCCCCATCCACTTACAACCAATTTCTAAAAGAAAAATCCTAACCGAGCTCTGTATAACTAATCTTATATCCTAAATCAAATTTCTTAATACAAGTTAATTAGAACGATTTTGAAACCCAGACCAAGTTAGAGCCTAAGAAATGTTTAAAGGGATTACCTCAAGTAATTCTTCCTAAAACTCAAGACTCTTCTATAATTATCTAAAGAACTCATTATGATTTCATGAAATTCTAAATGACTCAGGTATGTTACTAAGTTTTGTAGAGCTTAAGAATGCATGATACGACTTATGTTTCCAGAAATTACAAACCTTAGAATTTACATAATGTTGAAGACTGAGAACCAAGAAAAACACTATACAAGCTCTACAACTACCAAAGTAAGAAAAACACTAGGTACCACTCAAGAATAAGGGACCAAGGTCCTTAAACTAAGAAACTCAAGAAACTCCTAAGACCTCCCACGGTATAGCATGTTCATGACTTAGACAACATAGCTTTGAACGTATAAGGCTTTGAGTGTAGATATTGAGACTATGCCGCTTGGAACGTATGAAGTGCAATAATTGACTTGTTTGTAATGATTATATCATTTGATACAACTTCTCCTACGGTGCATAAAAGTGCAACTCTACATATATAGTTGAGTGACCTATAGTTAACAATAAAAATTTATTAATTAAAGAGTTTAATTATTTAATTTTGGGTCATTGAATCTTATAATCTATATGTTCATAAGGCCTCCTTGCTAACTCATGTGCTCATAACACTAAAATGTTCACTTTAGTTAAAAGAAAAATTAAATTTTAGTATATTAAATATATAAAATATAAACAAGAAAATAGATCTATTTTAAAGGATTCAAATAAATATTTGATATATTAAATACAAATAGAGAAAAATATATTTAGTTTAAAGTGTTTATTGAATATATTAGATATATTAAACATAAATAGACAAAAAAATAATAATAATAATCTTCGGTGTTCACATTAATATTTACCCTATTTTTCTACTGAAATAGAGTCGTACGATATGAATGACCTTCTTTTGCGAAAACATTCATTTAAATAATTCATAACACACGATGTCATGGACTTAAACATACCTAATAAAACCTTAAAACAAAACAACTAAAAATAAACCACATGAAATTTGGATAAAACAAAAAAGGATTAAAATGATCCCTAATCTAACTTATGGACTACAAAATAAATAAAATGCAACTTTTCCTAGCACAAGTTCCATGGTTCTGAAATCGGGGTTATGAAATGGAGTCACATACAACATGGTGAGACCTATCATTTAAAATATCATGTGTAATACTTCTCCATACATGGCGCACACGTGCGAACGTGAATCCACCAGATGGGCTCTTACACCTCCTAGGGCAGCTGGTCGAGCTAGCACTCACTGATGGGCTATTGTTGCACACCCAGAGGGAATAACAGTCGTCGTAACATTATGGCGAACATGATGGTCACAATCAGTATCATGGTGTACGTGTCCGTACTCACCATAATGGAGAAGTATCTCGATGCACGTGAACACACAATTATTGATTCTATCATAGTATGATAGTTGGGAATTCAAACGTAGAAGTATAAACTTTAAAAAATGACTGCATAGCATAGTGAATAATCATGTTAGTATATGTTATTAACTCTCGATTATCCTCTTTTCAATAAAGAACTCCCAAATCCATAGTGTCTTTCATTGTCTAAACACCAGTTTTAAGTGATTTTAACTCCCACCATATGGTCGATTAAAACTAACCATTATCTAATTTGCTTCTATTGAAAAGGTCCAAACATTATAGTTGTCAGTAATATGTAGTCAACTTTTTAGCGGCCAATATTAAGATTAAAGAGAGCTTGATGTAGTGCTAAAAGTAAGATATAAATACTATTCAATTCTAGAAAAAAAAATATAGGAATTTGAAATTCTAATTTTATCTTTCTTTTTTCTTTTTACTCCTTGGATGGGTTTTATAATATTATATCATAATATAGAATAAATTTGTATTTATAAATCAGTATATCATAATGTTGTAATATTATATCATAATATAGAATAAATTTGTATTTATAAATCAGTATATCATAATGTTGTGGTGCAGTTGTTTATCATGTTTGTCTAACATATTAAAGTTTTCTAGTTTGAGCAATACCATAGGATAGTGGAAAAATTTTATGAAAAATTCCTACGGCTATTTTTAAAACATTAAAATTTATAATAATTATAATAATAATAATAATAATAATAATAATTAATATTATTATTTTTTTTTTTGGGTGTAGAACAATCTTGCCTATGAAAATTTGAATTAGTTAAAAATAGTCCTACTAACCTTAAACTCAAAATTTGAATTAGTTAAAAGGTAGTCATACTAACCTTAAATGCTTCCGAATAGTTGAAATTAGAAGGAAAGGGTCCAAGATATGAGACCCAAGTCAGATTAGACTGCTTGTTTAAAGTCCTCAGAAAATGTATTTTCCGACTGGCTTCAGACCTTTCAAGTTGGATGATAAAATGAAGTAAGGTATCTCCATTTTACACCGGAGGCCAACTCCCCACTTCTAACTTAAGGGATGTGGGACAATGTCAGTTTTTTTCTTCTAATTTCTTGGTTATTACATCAAGTTAGTTAGATAAACACAATCATGAACCAACTTTATTTATAAAATTTTCATTTATTTGAACCAAATCCAACCCAAATAAGTTCACAATCCAATCCATTCTGTAGAGTTGGGTTGATCGAATTTTTCTGATCATCGAGTTTTTGAACATTCTTATTGTGTATTATATTTTATATTGGTCAATTAATGCCTAATAAAAATCATTTTAACTTGACATGTATATTTATATAACCTTGGTTGGTATGTTAAGAAATAGGTCAACCTTTCAAGGTGAAGGGAACAAAGACATGTGAGTGGAAAAATCCTATACAATTAGTCTATATAAAACTGAATCACGAAATACTTAATCACTATTTATAAATTCATTAATTGAGAAGATTAATATTTCACAGATGATCATACGCAACTTGATTTTAATTCTTAGTGAGTTACGAACTCTTGTCTATAAGGGTTATCCTTTTATTTGTATGGGTGAGAATGACTTTCGTAAACTAATCATTATGCCTGCCATTTCCAGTACTTGACCAAACGGTAGATGAGAATATAATTTCACGAGATGACTTTCACCCATTCTCTTATATGGTAAGTAGATGAGTAGTTTCCTTTAGTGTTGATTTTGAGATTTGAACAATGGGGCCCACCCCTCTTACGGGCTCGAGAAGGACTTAGTTTATGATTGAATCATAAACAAATGGTTCATTAGAGAATCAGTGGTACTTAAGGTGAAAGATATAATTAAGGCGTATAACGAACTTTTGACCGAGCTGTAATTATGAAAAAATTGTGAATGATTTACTTGCTTGTAATGATTATATCAATTGACACAACTTGTTCTACTGTGCATAAAAGTGCAACTCTAAGTATATAGTTAATGAATGAAAATTGATTAATTAAGACTTTAAGTTAGTTAAAAGAAAAATTGGAAGGGTACTGATTAAAATTTAATATAAGAAAATAGATCTAATTTGAAGGGTTGGAATAAATATTTAATATGTTAAATAAATACACATAGAGAAAAATATCTTTAATTTAAAGTGTTTATTTAATATATTTGATATATTAAATATAAAAAGATAAAAAAAAAAAAAAAACATAATCTGAACCTATACATTAACTATATCAAACATAAAAGCTAAAAGTAAGGTTTATTGTATCACACTTCCATCTTGGCTGAGAGTCCCAAGTTATCCCCCGATTATAACTCCGCATCATTTTTTAGTATAAGCAATGCACAAGTCACCTTTTGATCATTTGGACAGTTCATTTATAACGACTCGAAATTTTCTACTTAATTTAAGGCCGCGACTGTATACATATCGTAAATATTGAATGCGGAAATACTTCATTTAAACTTTCATGAATTATAACCTACAACTTAAAACACATTCATGGACTTACGTATTTCGAAAACACCTTTAAAAATAACTCAACAAAAGGCTAAATAAAATAAATGAACGTTTAAATTAAAAACATCCTATCCTAGTCTAAGTCTAAGAAAATAATTATGACTACTCTATGCATATGCTATAGTCTCAAGTTGCGATGCCGTCGTTAGCCGTACAAGAATGCCTTGCCTTAATCTGAAATAAAGATAGCACGTGGCTTGAGTATTTTAAGAAATACTCAATAAGTGACCCCACTATTGGGGGTTAAATGCAAGAACATGCGAATGCAATGACAGGACCTATCATTTAAATCCATTTTCCTATGGTACTGTCCTAACAGGTAATTTGGATGTATATCATATACTCTACCCATAGCCCATACGTGCAAGTATGGACTCACCAGTCAGTTCGCACACCGTTGGGCCTTCTTCCTTATTAGGCGAGCATACTCTAGAAGCTCCTTAGGCCAGACACCCGTTAGAACTAGTAACCATCACGACAACATTAGGTTAACAATAATGATCGTACCCTTGCCTGACCGTTGCAGCATTATGATAAATATAATGATCGTTTTCCTGCTTGGTCATCGCAGCATTATGATAACCATAATGATCGTATTCCTGCCTCGTAACGTATTAGTCCGTACTATCGTGAAGGGTAAGGGGTATCCCCCAATGCATGAGCACACAATAATGCATGAAGTCCCAACATTTTTTCATTTTCATTATCATTTAATACAACCCCACTAGCGTTCCGTACATCCCATATCATTTTTCATATCACTTATCATATCTTTCATGCATACGCTGGGGTTGTATTTCATGCTAGTTCATCGTTTTGCATGTCAATCATATCATATCATCAAATTACACAAGTGTATCATAATCATAACATTTCATGCTTCCAAGCATAATAATTTTCATCATATACGTATCATGCCATAACATATCGCATCACAATATTCATATCATAAACATGCCAATTTATCACATATATTACTATAACATATTTCATATCGTCTTTATATCATATCACAATATATATACATCCATCATTCACATGTCATATCATAATCATATCATATTGTAAACACTTCGTGATCATATCGTGGTCATATCGTTCCCTAACTTATCATAGCCTTAACATTCTTATACCTATCACAGTCATGTCGTTACATGAACGTACCCTGACGTTATCGTTCTATCAATCTATCGTAATCCTATCTCTTTCTACCTATAACCTAACTATATTCTTTTATCAACCTCTCATATCCATAGTACTTCAAGATGTAACCTAACCTTCACGTTTCATGAACAAATCGTACTTCTATCGATTCACAAATAATTCACACATATCAGTATATATGACACGTGCAGAACCATGGGCATGTGTCAACATCAAATATAACCATGTCAATAGTAAGGTCACTTACCTGGTTAGCTTAAGTTGTTGTCACGAATATATCCTTAATGAAAGTTCAATTCTGTCCCTTGAAATCCAAGTCAACCTATGTGAGCCCATGACATCAGTTTCAAGTTTGAACCCTATAAAATTATTTCTTTGATTTAGATTGGTCCATCATTAAAAGTAAATGTTAGGTACCTAATAATTATATTTTTATTAAAAATCTTATTTTCTATGATTTTGTATAAAACAATTGATAGAGTTATTTCAAGTTATTTTGTGTCTGTATTTACTTTTCTTTCTATATTTAGTTTAAGTTTTTTAATACTGGAATCTTCCTTCCTTTTTTCTTTATTTGTATTTACTGGGTTGCCTTTTAATTTTGTTCACATGTATTCCAAATTTCGAGTGATCTCTATTTTCAAATCTTTCCTTGTCTCAGTGTTTTCTTTTGTTTGACATAATTTACTAGAATTGTATAAATAATTAACCTTTAGTTTCTAGATGAACATTTAGTTTCTAACTCAGCTAAACCATTGTAATTATTTAATGACGATCTAACTACACTGCTGTGATTTCTAAAAAAGAAATAGGATAAGAGAAAATGAAGATTTAATATATACCTAAATGACCATATTATCTTCACCTAAGTCTCTCCACAGGTGAATCTCAACTGCTTAAAGGTCATTCTCATTTTTTCTCAAGTAAATCTAACAATGTTGTTTTTCTATTTCTTTTTCCCAACTGTGACTTCTGGGATGGGTTGAGGAGAAATAACTGAGGAAAGAGATAAGAGGTTAGTGGAGAGAAGTGGGGAGGGTTGTTTCTTCTTTTTTTTTGTTTATTTATTATTATTATTTTTTAAAGTAATCTCTTTTTATAATTATTTTTATTTGTTTATTTGTTTATGATTTTTTTGGACTATTACATCATTAATAGGAAAATTGTCTCAATGGATGATTTTCACAATTGTACCTTTGTTGGGTCACCTAAGGCACCATTAAAGGTGTGACAATCTACCGCTTGAAATCTCGTATACCTCGTTTCTCGCATGGACTGCGTACTGTTGGTCTGTTAGGTGGTCACCATCGTTTGCATCACAGCCTAGAATGATTCGCACATCAGGGTTGTCATGGGGCCATTCGAGTAGCCGGTGCGTCGTTGGAGGTGTACTCCCTCTACCTCTACCTCGTCCTTTAACAGGGGTCGTCTTTTTTCCATACGCCCTCTTCCACATCCTCTAGGTGACATGATCTATAGTCAACATATAATTACTCATGATAGACAAATGACTCCGACAATAGAACACTCAATAATAACATTTTTTTTTCTACTGAAATAGAGTCGCTACGATATGCATGACATGGGCTTTTTTTGTGTGAAAAATTCATTTAAATAATTCATAACACGATGCCATGGACTTAAACATTTGCAATAAAACCTTTAAAAAAAATAGCGAAAAATAAACGACGTGAAATTTATATAAAACAAAAGAAGAATAAAACAATGTCCTAATCTAACTTAAGGACTACAAAATAAATAAAATGTAACTTATCGTAACACAAGTTTCATGGTCTTTAATGTGACGTGTGGGTCGTGTGTAGGAACCCCAGTGCTCAATAAGTGGTCCGTCATTTCATTCTCTTGAAGGCTTTCTAGTTCGAGCTAAATTAGATTTGTAATACTTCTCTACACATGGCCCACACCTATGAACGTAGGCCCACTAGGCAGGCTTGCACGCTCCCTAGACCTATTGGTTAGGCTAGCACTCGCTGAGAGTTGTTACCGGACACCAGTAGGGAATAGCGATTGTCGTAGCATTATGGCAAACAAGATGATCACAATCAGTCTCATGAAGTACGTGTCCATACTCATCATAATGGGGCAGTATCTCGATACACGTGAACACACAATTATGCATTAGGTCCCCATACTTTCCATCACGGTATGATAAGTAGGAATTCAAACATAAAAGTATAATAATATATATTTATATTAATGTATTTGCATAAACTTTCAAAAATGACTGCATAGTGCAGTGGATTAGTGTCTTCGAATTAGAAGGTTGTGGGTTTGACTCCCTCTATAGTCAATTCACACACCACTTGAGCATTCTGTAGTAGTTCTCAATGCTCAACACCCGTCGTGTACAAGGTCACAACATTTTTATTATTGTTTTAATACAATCCCGCGAACATATCATATCGTTTTTCATATCATTTCTCCATATGCATATCTTAGTTCACGTCGTTTCATGAATATATCCTAGTCTTACCATCATAGTCACTTACGTGACTCATCCACACACCCCTAACTTGCAATTACAGGACCTATCATAACGTTCTAGAACGGAAGCTTGAATGTGGTGTAATTAGTGTAAGTATGGATACCCACCAGTCGATTCACACACCACCTGAGCCTCTTTTTCTTATTGGGCAAGCATTCTCTAGTAGCTCTTAGTGCTGGACACCCTTTAGGGGTACAAGGTCACAACATTTTTTTCATTTTTATTATTGTTTAATACAATCTCGTGAACATCTCATATTGTTTTTCATATCATTTCTTGTAACGGAACCGAAAAAAAAAAAGGTCGTTGGCATAACCGAAAACTCTGGCGAACGCTGGAGTTTTCGCTCCCACACGACCCACAAAGGGCGGTCAAAGGCTGGGGTTCCACAGGACTCGACCCCGACCTTTAGCCACCCCAAAACAACCTGCAAAGAACAAAAACAGAGGAAAACAAAAAGGAACAGAAAAACCCGACGAAACTCCGGCGAGACCAAACCATACGAAATCAACGTCAAAACCTCTATTTTACTCTACAAAAGTAATCCCATAACCATTTATACACATTAGGAGTAGAGTTAGACGAATCCTTTATGTTGAACGCCATCGGCAAGGGAAACGGGACGTTGGATTTTCGAACTTCTCAAGATCTGGGAGTGTGAGGCCCTTACAAACCAAATCTATTCGAAAAACGGGGTTATGGGGAAGAAGAGACTCGGGAACGGAGAAAGGAGGGAAAAAAGACGTCGAAACGACGTTAACGAGGAGAGAGAAAGATCGCCGAAAAAAGGCGCAGGCAACCGGGCGAAGAGGACGAAGTCCGACCCGAGGGCTGGATCCCACAACCCGAACCGAACCCAGTCCCCTTAGGTTAGCCCAGTACCCGACAGTCCCCGCGACCCAGCCACTTCAGCCCAAAACCCGCAAGCCCAATCCACATTATATACTAGGGAGTACCTCGGCTAAGGCCTACCAAGTAAGTGGCTCACCCGTCGTAAGTTACGCGTTATTTGCTGTACGTTGGCACGTGCCCATGAATTTGCACGTGTCATTAAATTGTATGCTAGTTTAATGTGCTTAAGTACGAAATCATGTGAACGTGAATGTATGCTATGTATGCTGCTTAGTTTGATGTGATATGTTATGCATGTAACGATATGTGGTCCTTGAATGATTATGGCATGATTGTATGAAATATGTGAATGTAAACAGCATGAATTGTATGACATGAAACACGGTAAACTGTCTGGAATCATAACCCCGATAGGAATATGTATGAAATGTGAATTGAAAATGAGAATGACATGAAGCGTGGAACGTGATAGGAGGGTTATGATCATTAATGATAAATGTAGAAGTAAGGGGGACCTCATGTATTATGTGTGTTCATGCATTTGGGGGATACCCCTATCCCATCACGAGGGTACGGACGCGTACATCTAATGGCAGGACAACTATAATAACTCGTACAGCTGGCATTAAATGAGGAAAAGTCAGCTGTACCAATAAAAGGAAAAATAAATAAATATATATATATATGAAATATGAAAAGACAGGAATATGAAGGGAAGAAAAAATGAAAAGGCAGTGGGTAGGTCTGCCACCTACCCAAAATCTTCTCTTTAAATCTTGTTGGTAAGAGGTCAATAAATCCGAGGGAGGGGTTGAACCAAGCTGTTTTTTAAATAGGAAGAAAAAGAGAAAAGGGAACATTGGTAAGAGTTGAAGAAGCACAAGAAGAAAAGGAAAGTCGCTGGAAGGAAGGAGCTGATCGTTGGATTTAATGAACCGTTGGACCCGACTTGACCCAATTAGCAAATTCTGATCCACTACCCAAAACCAAACTCGAAGGTATGTAGGACCCTCGGTTCAGAGGCCAATGCTCGCAAATTTGGACTATTTTTAACTCGAATCCTACTCAACTTCTATAGTTTTGATATATTTTCTCAATGAACGACCTAATTGTAGATCTTTGAACGAATTAGAAATTTGTTGAAGACCCGAAACAAGCTCGAAAAGTCTACAACAAGTAAGTAACCGCATGGAGCAAGTTCTAAGAAATGCTTGTAGGAGTCGGTTTGGAGTATGGGCAAATGATCTAGTATTATACTTAGGAGTTTGGTTAACATTAGTTTCAATTATGGTACTTCGATATCATGAGTGTTTATACCTTGATTATAGTTAGGGTTATATAGCTTCCGCATGCATTATTGTGAATTTCTCGGATAGGCGTTTGGGTTTATGTGTTTCCTAGGAAGTCGAGATAGATTGTTATTTCTTGATTTGCATCATAAGTACGATATGAGCCTTGATACTTTGTGCTGTTTTGTTTTGGGGTGTGAATAGCCCTTTATTGCCCATGTGTGAATTGGGCTATTTTGCTATGTGCTAGATAGAGTGAATTATGAATTTCGTAGATTATGGGTTACCGTCTTTTAGTTGTCACTTATGTTAGATATGGGTTGCCTTAGTAAGTATCATACTATAATACCACGTTAAGGGTGCCTAGTGGGGAGACCCATGGCCTTTTACTGATCTAAACCCGACCAGGGTGTAAGACAGGTAGTTTACTGACCCAGCCCGGCGGGGCGTAGTGACAGGTAGTTACTGATTCTCAGGAACAGGTAGTTAAGGCCAGACACCACTAGAGGAAAATCCACTGATTTAAGCTTAGTAGATAGTTAGGTATGGAAGAAAATCCATATCAATGAGAATCCATGGGGTCTTCTTTTGAGACTATAGTAGTCCTTGCTAAAGATAGATTCGAGCATATAGCCAAAGTTTCCGTGAATAGGATTAAGTCCAATAAGAGCCTACAAGTAGGTTGCTTACTGAGTATTTTTATACTCATCCCATGTTGTTGCTATTTTTCAGGTGCTAAGTAGGCCAATGTCGGTGGCGGGAATGTGTGGAGCCGTGCAGCTACAGTGGAGACCCTTAGATCGAGTCCTCTTTGTCCATGTCGTTTTAATGCCATTTTGATGTTTATTTTGGGATAACTTATGCTATTTTGTAACTGTTTTTCTTTTGTTGTGTTTCCGCGGATCCAGTTATGTTTTAGAACTATTTGGACTTTTAATGCTTATCAGATAACATTAATTTTATTGTGTCTCCCGTTTTATCAAATGAAAATGTTGTAAGGCTTTTTATCCTAGAGTCCACGTAGCGATTCGTGATTCGATGCGTCGGAGAACGGTCGTTATAGTTTGGTATCAGAGCCTTAGGTTGTTAGGTCCTGTAGACCCTCCTTTATCTAGAGTGTCAGTTGGGTCCACTGCAGCTTGGCTCGTAACCACGTTTCCTCCTCGACTTGGTAATCAAGAGAGTAAGTTACGAGTAGTAGTCCATAGCTGTAGTCGTATCATAGTTTAACGTTCTATGATGGGACATTAATTCATGAACCTGCTATGGTAAAAGGCTTGAGATAAACAACTTGTAACTTGCGTATTGATGATGTAGATATTATGGCACCCATAACTAGAAGTAATGGACGAGGGAGAGGTAGGCGAGCAGCCAGTGCTCCAGAGGAATCTAATCCTACCCAAGACTCAACTTCGGAACAGACGTTGCTGGTTCAGTCGCCTGATTATGTGCAAATGTCGCCAGTACAGACTCTGGGGCAGACAGGAGCCCTACCTTCAGACCTGGTATTGATTTCCAACGAGGCCCTTCAGGCGCTCATACGGGCCGCTGGGGCCAACCAAGGGGGGG
>NW_019268555.1:1563205-1578040 GCF_002738365.1 Cucurbita moschata | reverse complement strand
GGGGGGGGGGGGGATGTCGCTAGCATGACTAGAGAGCAGAAATTCATCAGGGACTTTAGGAAGCATGACCCTCCGACCTTTGAAGGGAAGGAAATTGATCCAATGGCAGCGAAGCATGGGTAGAAGCGATTGAAACCATATTTGGGCATATGAATTGCCCTGAGGATAAAAGTGAATTGTGCCTCCTACATGCTCAAAGGCGAGGCACACTTTTGGTGGAAAAATGCTAAAAGGACGTTGAAGGGTGGAGAGGAAGATGAGGAACCGATCTGTTGGCATGAAATGAAGAGGGCATTTTTCCACAAGTACTACCAACTAGTGAATCAATATCAAAATGAGGCCGCCTTCATAAACCTGAGGCAAGGAAATAGAACGGTTGAGGAGTATGATTTGGAGCTGACCTGATTGTCCCGATTTCACCAGAGCAGGTCGATACGAAGGAAAAACGAATACGAAGATTTATTGCAGGTCTTCGAGAGGAAATCCAGGGAACAGTGGGGGCAGTGGCACCCACTACACATGCAGGCGCCCTAAATGCTGCTACCATGATGGACACCCAACTCCAAAAGATGCTCAGGAGATTTGAGGGTCAAAGGAACCTCTGAAGTAAGCGGGAATGGAACGAGCATTTTGATAGGACATCACGACACGTGAACAGAGGAAGATCACATAGGTCACCTCCAACAGAAAGGCAGCAGGGTGTTAGAAGTGAGGCCGTCAGACTTGAGAGGCCTACTTGCCCTACTTGTGGTACTAGACATACTGGGGAGTGTAGGGCAGGTTCATACGCATGTTTCTATTGTGGAAAGAGTGGTCATAAGAAGGTTGATTGGCCTCACCGAAGGAGCCAAGAGGAGAACAGGGCGTCAGGGTCAGGGCAAGGAGGCCGAGGGGGTATGGCGCAGAATCGCGGTACTGCTAGGGCAACTATAGGAAAGAGGGCGGATGACATGGACACCGTGGTGACAGGTACCTTACCCGTACTTGGCTTTCATGCTTTCGTATTATTTGACTTTGGATCCACACACTCGTTCATATCTACTACCTTTGTTAGATATGCACGATTAGGACTAGAGCCTTTAGGATATAGTTTATCGGTGTCTACGCCATCAGGGGAGATTGTAGTAGCTAATGAGAGGGTGCAAACAAGTCAAATAGTAATAGCAGAACAACCTCTAGAGGTGGTGTTAATCGTTCTTAACATGAGTGATTTTGACGTGATACTCAGCATGGACTGGTTAGCCGAGAACCATGCAATTATCGATTGCAGAGCTAAAGAGGTGATCTTTAGGCCACCTAATGAACAAAGCTTTAAATTTAAAGGGGTGGATTCTCGAAGCACTCCAAGGATTATCTTTGCTCTAAAGGAAAGAAAAATAATTGGCCACAGAGCTTGGGCCCTATTGGCCAACGTAATAGACACGAGGAAAGACACTCGTAGTATGATGAATGTGCCTGTAGTACAAGAGTTTAAAGATGTGTTTCCAGAGGAACTGCTTGGGTTACCACCAGTCAGGGACATGGACTTTGCAATCGAACTGGAACCTGGTACAACTCCAATCTCCAAGGCACCTTACAGAATGGCTCCTGCCGAGTTGAAGGAACTTAAGGAACAATTGTAGGATCTCTTAGATTGGGGTTTTATCAGACCAAGTGTATCGCCATGGGGAGCCCCTGTGCTTTTTGTCAAGAAGAAGGATGGGACCTTGAGATTGTGAATTGACTATAGGGAATTTAATAAAGTAACAATAAAAAAAAAATACCCGTTGCCTCGCATTGATGATCTATTTGATCAATTGCAAGGTGCTTCAGTATTTTCAAAAATTGACCTGCGATCAGGATACCATCAATTGAGGATAAAGGAGGTCGATATCCCCAAGACGGCTTCAAGAGCCGATATGGTCATTATGAGTTTACCGTGATGTCGTTTGGACTTATGAACGCTCCAGCAGCATTCATGGATATGATGAATAGGGTGTTTAAGGATTTCTTGGATACATTTGTCATAGTATTCATTGACGACATATTAATATACTCCAAGACCGAGGAGGAGCATGGGGCGCACTTGCATCAAGTGCTGTCAAGGCTAAGGACACATCAACTTTATGCCAAGTTTTCTAAATGTGAATTCTGGTTGCAGGAAGTGACCTTCTTGGGGTATGTTGTGTCAGGAAAGGGTATATCAGTGGATCCAACAAAAATCGAGGCAATTATAGATTGGCCCCGACCTACCTTGACGACCGAAGTGAGGAGCTTCTTAGGTTTAGCTGGATACTATAGAAGATTCATCTAGGATTTCTCAAAAATAGCTGCCAACCTCAGTCAACTAACAAGGAAAGGGAAAGTGTTCTCGTGGAATAGTGCATGTGAGCAAAGTTTCAAAGAACTTAAGCATCGACTTGTTACAGCTCCGGTACTTACAGTACCAGATGGCTCAGGCAACTTTGTGATTTATAGTGATGCATCAGGGAAGGGCCTAGGTTGTGTCTTGATGCAGAATGGCAAGGTCATAGCCTATGCTTCGAGACAGTTAAAGGACTACGAGAGAAATTACCCAACGCATGACCTGGAGTTAGCTGCCATAGTATTTGCTCTAAAGATATGGCGACACTACTTGTATGGCGAGCGTATACTATTTTCACCGATCACAAGAGCTTGAAATACTTATTCACTCAAAAGGAACTCAACATGAGGCAAAGGCGTTGGTTGGAGTTAGTCAAGGACTACGACATTGAAATAATGTATCACCTCGGTAAGGCTAATGTCGTAGCTGACGCACTAAGCAGGAAAACAGCTCACTCTTTGGCATTAGTCACAAGAGAGTGTAGGTTGCAAGACGATATGGCGTCGGCTAAAATAGAAGTGGTGACAAGAGGTGTAGTGGGAAGATTGAGTCAGCTTAGAGTCCAGTCGGATTTAAGACAGCGAATCATAAATGCTCAGAGCAACGACCCTCACTTATACTCAATTTGTCAGTAGAATGAGGTAGTGAGAGAAGAAGGTTTCACCCTGTCTTCTGATGGAAGGCTACTGTGGCAGGGACAGTTATGTGTTCCCGCAGGTATGTATTATATCTGTGGTCATGCAGGTCATATGGCCAAAACTTGCCCTACAAGGAGCTCAGGAAATCCAAGGGAACCCCTTAGAGGACCGGTCATTCGAGAGCCCACCATACAAACCTGCCCACAGACTAGGGCATATGCAACGACCAGTAAAGAGGCGGGAACGTCTGGCACCGTGGTGACAGGTACACTTTCTATACTAGGACACTTTGCGTTGACATTGTTTGATTCTGGTTCTACTCATTCCTTTGTTTCTTTACCATTTGTTAAACAAGTAGGGTTCTTAGTAGAACCCTTAATTCATGTATTGTCAGTCGGTACCCCAGCAGGGGTAGGCTTAGTTACGAAAAATAAGAGTAAGAGACGGACAAGTGGTAATAGCTGGACAAACCATCCACGTAGACTTAAAGGTAGTAGATATGACGAATTTTGACGTCATACTAGGAATGGACTGGCTAGCCGAAAACTTTGCTAGCATAGACTACCATAAGAAAGAGGTAATATTCACACCTCCAAACGGACTTACCTTTAAGTTTAAAGGGACCTCCACAGGTACCACCCCAAAAATAATATCGATGATGAAAGCGAGACGCCTGGTACAACAAGGGGGATGGGCGTTTCTAGCATGTGTAGTAAACACAAAAGGAAAGGAAAAACCAACCGTATCCATAGTAAATGAATTTATGGATGTCTTCTCGGAGGACCTCTCGAGAATCCCTCCATCGCGAGAGGTAGACTTTGGAATAGATTTGGAACCAGGAACGCGGCCCATCTCTAAGGCCCCGTATCGCATGGCACCAGCAGAACTAAAAGAACTGAAATTACAACTGCAAGACCAGTTAGATAAAAGCTTCATTCGACCTAGCGTGTCCCCTTGGGGTGCGCTAGTGTTGTTTGTCAAAAAGAAAGACGGCTCAATGCGTTTATGCATTGATTATAGGGAATTAAACAAGAGGACAGTAAAGAACAAATACCCGTTACCCCGTATTGAGGACCTATTTGACCAACTGCGTGGGGCGACAGTTTCTAAAATAGATCTTTGATCAGGATATCATCAAATTAAGATTAAAAATGAAGACATATCGAAAACAGCCTTTCGAACCAGATATGGCCACTACGAGTTTGTGGTGATGTCTTTTGATCTCACCAATGCCCCAGCAGTATTTATGGAATTAATGAACCGAGTATTTAAGGAGTGCTTAGACTCGTTTGTGATCGTGTTCATAGACGACATCTTGATATACTCGAAAACGGACCTAGAACACCAAGAGCACCTTCGCAAAGCCTTAACTATCCTAAGGGAGAACAAGTTGTATGCCAAATTCTCCAAGTGCAAATTTTGGCTACGACAGGTTTTATTTCTGGGGTACGTAGTGTCTAAAGACAGAATCTTTGTAGATCCCGATAAGATAGAAGCAAACGCCCAACAACGGTCATCGAGATATGAAGTTTCTTGGGATTGGCGGGTTACTATCGAAGGTTTGTCTAGGACTTTGTTAGAATAGCCACGCCTCTTACCCAATTGACAAAAAAAGGTGTACCTTTTGTTTGGGACGATACTTGTGAGGCCAGCTTTCAAGAGCTAAAGCGAAGACTAGTATCCGCCCCAGTGCTCACAGTTCTAGAGAGTTTTGTGGGATACGTGATTTACAGTGATGCATCCAAAAAGGGGTTGGGTTGTGTACTGATGCAACATGGCAAGGTTGTTTCGTATGCGTCACGCCAACTAAAGGATTACGGGAAAAACTATCCAACACATGATTTGGAACTGGCAGCGGTGGTGTTCGCGTTAAAAATTTGGCAACACTACCTGTATGGCGAAAAGACCCAAATCTATACGGACCATAAAAGCCTAAAATACTTGTTCACACAAAAAGAATTGAACATAAGACAATGTAGATGGTTAGAGCTGGTAAAAGATTACGATATAGTCATCCAGTACCACCCTGGAAAAGCAAACGTAGTCGCTGATGCACTGAGTCGAAAAACAGTACACTCGTCTACCCTCATCACAAGGGAGCCACGAGTGCGAACTGATTTCGAACGAGCTGCCATAGTGATAGTAACCGAAGAAGTGGCAGCCCAAATAGCCTGACTGACAGTGCGTCCCACGCTCAGACAAAGGATCATAGACGCACAACGTGGGGATCCAAGCCTAAGCAAATTCCTAGATCAATTGAAAGTAGGCCTAGTGGACGGATTCTCTAAGTCAAGGATGTTTATGTGTGCCACCCATGAGCGAAATAAAGAAGGAAATCCTAATTGAGGCACACAACTCACCCTTCTCGATACATCCAGGTGGAACAAAGATGTATCAAGACTTGAAACAACACTTCTGGTGGCGAAGTATGAAAAAGGATATCGCGGAGTACGTGAGTAAGTGTCTGGTGTGCCAAGTAAAAGCCCCTAGGCACAAAACTGTCGGGCTACTACAACCTCTAAGTATACCAGAATGGAAATGGGAAAACATTGCCATGGATTTCATAGTAGGCCTACCTAAAACATTAAAGGGCTATACGGTAATCTGGGTGGTCGTGGATCATCTGACAAAGTCAACCCATTTCCTACCGGGTAAGGCAACATATACAGTAGACAATTGGGCCCAACTGTATGTCAAAGAAATTGTGAGGTTTCATGGAGTACCGGTGTCAATTGTGTCGGATCGAAACCCGCGTTTCACGTCGGCCTTTCGCGCGGACTCCAAAAAGCGATGGGTACCCGCCTCGACTTTAGCACCGCCTTCCACCCACAAACGGATGCCCAAACGGAACAATTAAATCAAATCCTGGAAGACATGCTTCGGGCATGCGCTATGGATTTCACAGGGAGTTGAGACACTAAATTGCATTTAATGGAATTCTCTTACAACAATAGCTTCCAAGCAACCATCAGGATGGGACAAAGTAGGAGAACGAGAACTTGTAGGACCCGAGCTGGTCTGCATCACCAACGAGGTGGTACAGAAAATTAGAGTAAGGATGCGTACCGCACAGATTAGGCAAAAGAGCTACGTCGACGTTAGGCATAGGAATTTAGAGTTCGAAGAGGGGGACCCAGTGTTCCTAAAAGTAGCTCCTATGAAAGGCATTCTAAGATTCGAACGAAAGAGGAAGCTAAGCCCCTGATTTATTGGACCGTTCGAAATTTTTGAAAGAGTAGGTTCGGTAGCTTACAAACTAGCTTTACCACCTTCACTTTCAAGCGTACACGATGTATTTCATGTGTCCATGTTAAGGAAATATATTGCAGACCCTACGCACGTAATAGACTACAAACCTCTCGAAATTAAGGAAAATTTAAGTTATTAGGAGAAACCGATTAAAATCCTAGCCCCAGAAGTGAAAGCCTATCGTAATAGAAATATAAGTTTCGTTGAGGTATTGTGGCGTAACCACCATGTCGAGGAAGCAACGTGGGAACGAGAGAAGGAAATAAAGGAAAAATATCTAGAGTTGGTCCATGAGTTTGAGACTTTCGAGGACGAAAGTTCTTTTTAGGGGTAGGTAATGTAACGGAACCGGAAAAAAAAGGTCGTAAGTAGAACCGAAAACTCCGGCGATGCCGAAGTTTTCGCTCCCACACGATCCACAAAGGGCGGCCGAAGGCTGGGGTGCCACAGAACTTGACCCCGACCTTCAACTGTTCACTCTGGCAATTCGGAAGACAGTGTCGACGAAAAATTGGCCGAAGGTTTCTTCGAAGAAAAAATTTAGCGGAAGTAAAAGGAGAGAGAGTGAGAGATTCGCTGAGATTGCTGAAGACTCGATATTCAATTTTACTTCAGTTGAACGGTTTAAATAACAAATCTAATTACAAAAATAGAAAAACCAATTATACAAAAATAGAAGAAGTGGACGAAGACTTCGCCCAAATTGCCAAAACAATGGCCCTTAGAATCACGCTCCTCCATTCGTGTGAATTCAGATATTTTTACAAACCTAACCAAATAAGGCATGACTTTTATTTAACAATGTCCTCCTAAAAGCTCTACCTTATTATTTGAACTCCGATCTTTGAGCGTAGTTCTTCAAATTTCACCCGCGCCAGGGACTTGGTGAAAATGTCTCCAAGTTGTTCCTCTGTTCGGATGAAATCAATCTTGATGAGCCCTCGATCTGCACATTCTCGAATGTAGTGGAATCTGATTTCTATGTGCTTGCTCCAGTCGTGCAAAACTGAATTTTTGATCAGGGAGATCGTAGCTTTGTTGTCTACGTATAGCATTGGTGGATCGCTTTCTCTCCCGATGAGTTCTTCCATTAGTCGTGCAAGCCAGATCCCGTGTGTTGCTGCCATCGAAGCGGCGATGTATTCTGCTTCGCAGGAAGACAAAGCAACTACCTTCTATTTTGTTGATTGCCAGCAGATCGCGCCGCCTGAGAGAAAGTAGATCATTCCGCTGGTGCTCTTACGATCATCAACGTCACCGGCCATGTCATTATCACTGTAGCCGACCAGCTTGAGTTTTTCCTTTCCGCTCCCTGCGCAGTATCTTACGCCCCAGCCTCTGGTTCTAGCTACATAGCGCAGGATGCGCTTGACAGCCACTAGATGCTCCTCCCTAGGTGCTTCCATAAACCTGCTCACATATCCAACAGAATAAGCAAGATTAGGACGAAAGTTTACCAGATAGCGCAGACTCCCAACAATGCTGCAGTAATTGGTGGAGTCAACTGTCGTCGTAGTGCCGGCCTTCCTTAGTTGGAGTCGGGCCTCCATTGGCATCCTGGTAGGATTACTGTCCACAAGCCCAGTTGTGTCCAGCAACTTCTTCGCGTATGCACTTTGGTAGATGGAGATGCCGGAAGAGTTCTGTTGCACTTCGATGCCGAGGTAGTAGCTGAGCACGCCGAGATCGCTCATCTCGAAGTTTTGCGACATCTCCTTCTTGAACCTTCCGAGGACTCCCACGTCGCCTCCAGTGATTATGAGGTCGTCGACGTACACTCCCACGATCAGTCGCTTCTCGCCATGGCCGTGCGTGTACATGCCATGCTCAGAGGCACAACGTTTGAATTTCAGTGACAGTCCGGTACTGTCGAGCTTTGCGTTCCAGGCTCGTGGGGCTTGTCGAAGCCCATAGAGTGTTTTGTGCTGGCGCAGTACCTTATTAGGGTTATCGTTGTCCGGAAGTCAGGTGGTTGTCGAACATAGACGGTCTCCTTCAACTCTCCGTTAAGGAAAGCAGACTTTACGTCCATATGGTGAACCTCCCAAGAGTAATGTGCCGCAATTGCCAGCATGAAACGAAAGGATTCTAACCTTGCTACTGGCGCAAATACCTCTTCGAAGTCCACTCCTTGCTTCTGGACGTAGCCTTTCGCCACCAGACGGGCCTTGTGCTTCACAACTTCTCCTTTTTCGTTGCGCTTCCGTTTGAAGATCCATTTGAGCCCTATGGCTCGGTGTCCCGGTGGCATATCCTCCAGACTCCACGTCTGGTACTCAGTGATGGATGTCATCTCCTCCTGCATTGCCTTCAGCTAGCACGGGTTCTTTTCTGCTTCAGCGAAGGTGTTCTGCTCATCTGCACTGATGGCATGTAGTTCGGCCACTTCTTCGAGCTCACGCGCTGCCAGTCCAGGTGGTTTACCTCCTCCCACTAGGTCATCCATTCTCCGATACCTGGCCTCCAGATCAGTATCGTGATCGGCATCCAGCGTCGAATCTGCAGTCCGTGGTGTTGCGAATTCCACTGGTTCAGGTGGTGCACCTACTGGTGGCGGTGACGTCTCCTGATGCTGGGCTCCTCCTTCTTCAGGCTCGGTGACGAGGTACACCCTCGTGAATTGATTTATATTACGGTCTGCCTCGATCACGTCATTCCACTGCTAGAACATACTTTCGTCGAAGACGACGTCGCGAGACACGTGAGCTCGCCCCCCTACAGGATCATAGAGTCTGTATGCCTTGCTCCCGTATTCGTAGCCGATGAAGACGACCTTCAGCCCCCTGGGATCGAGCTTGGCGAGGTGGGGACGTGTTACCTTCATGTATGCGACGTAGCCGAACACGCGGAAATGATGTACTGTTGGTTTTTTGTTGTACCAGGCCTCATATGGCGTCTTGCCATTGAGGCTTCGGGTTGGTGACCGATTGAGGAGATAGATAGTCATCATTACTGCCTCTCTCCAGAATCTCCCAGGCATCCCAATCGTCACCAACAATGACCTCGCTGTCCCGACAATGGTTTGATTTTGGCGCTCTACCACTCCGTTCTGTTGGGGGGAGTAAGGTGCCGTTGTATGCTGATCTCGTCGCAATACTTACTGAAACTTGCCGAGGTGAATTCTCTGCCTCAGTCTATGCGCAGCACTCGCATCTTCTTCTCACATTCGACCTCCGCTCGCGCTTTAATGCGCTTAACCGCCTCTGCCGCCTCACTTTTCGTTTGCAGCAGGGTCAGCCACATGAAGCGGCTTTTGTCATCGACTAACCGGAGGAAGAGACTCTTGCCGCCTGGGGTCGCCGGCTTGATGGGCCCACAGATATCGCTGTGTACAAGCTCCAACGGGTCATTGGCTCGGTAGGAGGTTCGAGACGGAAAGGGTGTGTGCCTCTGTTTGCCGATGAGGCACCCGTCGCATAGCTTGTTCACGCCTTTGATTGCTGGCAAACCGTGCACTAACTCCTTCTTAGGTAGCTTTTCTAGGGTAGGAAAGTTTAAGTGCCCGTACCTTGCATGCCACCTCCATGATACCTCTTCGGTCTTGGCCGAGAGGCTGACGGGTTGGTCTATCTCTAACTCCAGGATGTAAAGATGGTTTGTCGTGCGCCTTGCCTGCATGAGCAGCCGTCGTTGGTTATCGCAGATTTTGAGTAGTCCGTGCTCGATGGAAATGAAGCAACCTGTCTCATCGAGTTGACCTAGGCTCATAAGGTTAGCCTTGAGCCTCGGGATGAAGTAGACGTTGGTTAGCTTGCGATGCTCGCCTCCCTTGCTGACGAATAGGATGGTGCCGCGCCCTTCGATCTCGATGACGGAGCCATCGCCGAATTTCACCGTCCTACGGATCCCCGAGTCGAGCTCAGAGAACGTAGATCTAGTCCCGGTCATATGGTTTGTTGCCCCTGTGTCAAGGATCCATCACCGGTGCTCGTGTTGCTCGTCCCTCTCGCCGATCTGAGCGAACACTCGCTCCTCCTCTAGTTGAATTGGCTCCCCAGCTGGTGCCACCTTTGCTACACTCAGCTGGAGCTCTTTCTCGAGTTCAACATCATCGTTGATTACCTCCATCTCCGTGGATTTGGAATCGAAATTGGGGACGCATGCAGTTACCATGAAGAGAGCTGGCTCGTCCTCCTCAGATTAAGCTTGCTCCAGCAATTTCTGCTCAGGTGTCCTCTCTTTCCAAAGTTCGAGCACTAGATCGGGTATCTTCTCTTTCCATAGTTCGAGCACTGGATCGGGTGTCCTCTCTTTCCACAGTTCGAGCACTGGATCGGGTGTCCTCTCTTTCCACAATTCGAGCACTGGATCGAGTGTCCTCTCTTTCGACAGTTCGAGCACTAGATCGACCTGCCATTGGTCGACTCATTCTTTTGATTCCCATCTTTCCCGCGCGTGCGCGCGTGCGGCTGGAGGAGGACCCGTTGCTCTCGCCGGTGTTGTCGCGGAGCTTTAGGCGTGTAAGCCATTCCTCCTCCGTGAGGAGTAGACGGCCCTCCTTGTCAACAACTGAAGTGGTATTCTTTTCCGCTGCTCGACGTTACGTAGTCTTTCGGTCACCATTTCTGCTCAGGTGTCCTCTCTTTCCACAGTTCGAGCACTGGATCGACCTAGCCATTGGTCGACTCCTTCTTTTGATTCCCATCTTTCCCGCGCGTGCGCCCGTGGGACATCCATGGCTTATACCGCCTTTGCGGCTGGAGGAGGACCTGTTGCTCTCGCCGGTGTTGTCGCTGAGCTTTAGGCGTGCAAGCCATTCCTCCTCCGTGAGGAGTAGACGGCTCTCCTTGTCAACAGCTGAAGTGGTATTTTCTTTTCCGCTGCTCGACGTTACGTAGTCTGCCGGTCACCATTTCTGCTCAGATGTCCTCTCTTTCCACAATTCGAGCACTGGATCGGCCTGGCCATTGGTTGACTCCTTCTTTTGATTCCCATCTTTCCCGCGCGTGCGCCCGTGGGACATCCATGGCTTCTTATCGCCTTTGCGGCTGGAGGAGGACCCGTTGCTCTCGCCGGTGTTGTCGCGGAGCTCTAGGCGTGCAAGCCATTCCTCCTCCGCGAGGAGTAGACGGCCCTCCTTGTCAACAGCTGAAGTGGTATTCTTTTCTGCTGCTCGACGTTACGTAGTCTTTCGGTCACCTCTTCCACTGTGAGGTCGTTCACGTCAAGTAATGTCTTCCACTGATGCACCACCGAGGGTGGTGATGCTATTGATGAGCCCCGTGATCCGCATTGAAAAATCATCGACGGTTTTGCCCTCCTTTAAAGCGGATCTCCAAGAGCTCTTTCCGCAGCTGCTCGATGTTGGATTCCCGCACTCGCTGTCCGACGGGATTTGATTCCCTCCTAGGGCGATTGTGCGGTGCGCTTGGTGGAAAGAAACGCTAGCATCTCTGGGGGCACACAGATCGTAAATATGGCGGCGAACGCCAACCGATCCCTCCCTGAACACTCGCTCAACAACGATTCAACCCCCGTCGTCATCACGGCGTCGGCCACGACCTCTTCGTGGTGGTGATGGAGATGCCGGCACTTGGCGGCGTGGAGGAGTGAGCGAGCCTGCTCGAGACGGACCCCACGAGGTATTTATTTTTGCGCTTTGCATTTTCTTCTACTCGAAGAACCTGAGACCTGTGTGTTAACAGGTCAACACTCTAGCCACTTGAGCTATTCAACTTGATTGTTGATAGGATGGCTCTTCTGTGATGGTATACTACCGATCGCTTCAACGAGGCTCTGATACCACTTGTTCACTCTGGCAATTCGGAAGACAGTGTCGACGAAAAATTGGCCGAAGGTTTCTTCAAAGAAAAATTTTAGCAGAAGTAAAAGGAGAGAGTGAGAGATTTGCTGAGATTGCTGAAGACTCGATATTCAATTTTACTTCAGTTAAACGGTTTAAATAACAAATCTAATTACTAAAATAGAAAAACCAATTATAAAAAAATAGAAGAAGTGGACGAAGACTTCGCCTAAATTGCCAAAACAATGGCCCCTAGAATCACGCTCCTCCATTCGCGTGAATTCAGATATTTTTACAAACCTAACTAAATAAGGCATGACTTTTATTTAACATCAACCACCCTAAAACGACTTGCAAAGAACGAAAACAGAGAAAAATGAAAAGGAACAGAAAAACCCGATGAAACTCCGATGAGGCCAAATATACGAAATCGACATCAAAACCTCCATTTTACTCCATAAAAGTAATCCTAGAACCTTTTATACACATCAGGAGTAGAGTTAGATGAATCCTTTACGTTGAACACCGTCGGCAAGGGAGACGGGACGTTGGATTTTCGAACTTCTCCAGATCCAGGAGTGTGAGGCCCTTACAAACTATATCTATACCAAAAACGGGGTTAGGGGGAAGAAGAGACTCGGGAACGGAGAAAGAAGGAGGGAAAAAGAACGTCAAAATGACGTTAACGAGGAGAAAGAAAGGTCACCAGAAAAACGCGTAGGCAACTAGGTGAAGAGGACGAAGTCCGACCCGAGGGCCAGATCCCGCAACCCAAACCGAACCCAGTCCCCTGTATGCCCAGTACCCGACGATCCCCGCAGCCCAGCCACTTCACCCCAAAACCCGCAAGCCCAGTCCAATGTGCAGCCCAGCCCACCTGCATTTTTCCTTCAGCGGGGCCGGCCTGTGACCCGCAAACGACCCATCACCCCCGAACGGCCCAAAACCCGCGAGCGATCCGATAACCTTCGCCTCGACCCGAGACCCCTGCACATGCGTCGCCTTCTGATTGTGCCACGTGGCACGTCTGCAGTGCGGTTCCCCTCAGCTCCAGCGGCTTATTTAGCTCGACAGCGGCTTCTTAGCTCCGGCGACTTATTCGACTCGCGGTGGCTTCTCGACTCTAGCGGCTTACTCGACTCAGAAAACCTATTTCCATCCCGTTTGTCACCGTTCCGACCCTCCTGAACTTAGTTTCAGTCCTATTTAAGGTAAAATAGATCATTTTATGGTCTTATTTCACAAATTCAAGTTGGAAATTAATTATGTTTGTGAAATACTAATGAAAGTGACGAATGAATCAATAGGAACCAACCACCAACAGAAGCGTAGAACGTTCACGAGGAGCTAGGAGCTTACGTTATAATCTAGGGAGTACTTCGGCTAAGGCCTACCAAGTAAGTGTCTCACCCGTTGTAGGTTACGCGTTATTTGCTGTATGTTGGCACGTGCCGTGGATTTTCACGTGTCATTAAATTGTATGCTAGGTTAATGTGCTTAAGTACGAAATCATGTGAACGTGAATGTATGCTATGTATGCTGCTTAGTTTGATGTGATATGTTATGCATGTGACGATATGTGGTCCTTGAATGATTATGGCATTGTTGTATGGAATATATGAATGTAAACAGCATGAATTGTATGACATGAAAGACAGTAAACTGTCTGGAATCATAACCCCGATAGTAATATGTGTGAAATGTGAATTGAAAATGAGAATGACATGAAGCATAGAACGTGACAGGGGGTTATGATCATTAATGATAAATGTAGAAGTAGGGGGACCTCATGCATTATGTGTGTTCATGCATCTGAGGGATACCCCTATCCTATCATGAGGGTACGGATGCGTACATCTAATGGCAGGACAATCCTGGGCAACAACATGCTTCTTTGCTTGCAATGTTGTCGTCAATTGTACAAAATCTTTTTTGTCAAGGAATCACTATTAGTTTTTGCACGACTTCATTAGTAACTTGGGAAAACTACTCTTCGTTTAAAATGGTTCGCTGTACCAAATTCTATGACATTGAGTGTTGATAGGAAACATTTTTGTTCATCCAAGACTCATACTCTGAGAAACTTAAAGACTCACTATTTAGAACTTTAAGTTCGCTTAAGAGTTTAGTTTTTGCATGACCTCATTAGTAACTTGGGAAAACTACTCTTCGTTTAAGATGGTTCGCTATACCAAATTCTATGACATTGAATGCCGATGGGAAACATTTTTGTTCATCCAAGACTCATACTCTGAGAAACTTAAAGACTCACTATATAGAACTTTAAGTTCGCTTAAGAGTTTGTCCTGTTACTTCCTTTAGAATTTATTTAGACTATTACAAACTAGTTTAAGAACCTCCTCCAAGATCTAATTCATTAATTTATACAAGTTGTGGGCATTAATGAGTTAAAAAACCTCACAGTCACTCATAACTACCACATTGAAACTTAAAGAAAATCTTTGAAACATTATCTTCTTAACATTTTTACATTTTTTTTCATTCGTTATATGAAAAGGCCAACCAAAGGGGCTTTTTTAGATTTTTTATTTTTTTAATATTTTGACTCCTCCCAAATCAATCTTAAATCATTCCTAAATTTAAGATATCTTAAAAATCAGAAACTCCAATCCATGTTTATAAATATTTATAAAACTTTGACCAGGATCATAATATCTCATCCACAATGTGGCTCGATTGTAACTTTAAAATTTTTTAATTAGTGTTAGGCAGGGAGGTTTTCTACCTCTCACGACTTCTTGAGCTTAGCTCACATTAAAGTCATTTATGTCATTCATAAATCAGTTTAGGTATACAATGTTTCAACTTTTATTGTGTTAGTTCTTTTTTTTTTTTTTTTT
>NW_019268555.1:1525333-1563195 GCF_002738365.1 Cucurbita moschata | reverse complement strand
TTTTTTTTTTTTTTTTTTTTGTTCACACCGATACTTACATTTCATATTTACATACTTCATAGTGATGAAATTTCCTTTCGACACTACCACTTTTAATAGCTGTAGCAGGTTATAAGATGCTGTCATCTATCAAGTTTTCTTGGCCGTTTTCGTTTGAATCTATTTAATCGTCAGTATACGTTGATACATTTTTTCCCATCTCTATGGTCATAGCACTGCGTATTTTAACTATGTTCAAGACGTTTGACTGAAACATCTAACCTTTGTTAGAAAAATCATTTTCATGCATAAAATAGTGTTTAGTAGCTTAATAAACTCTAGTTCCCCATTCATGGTACAAACCTTACTAATCTAAACACTATCAATATATTAATTAACATTCATATTCCATACAGGGTAAATCATACCAATTCTGTATTAAAATAAACATATAACTAAGTCAACATATATGAAATCAACAACATTTCCTTTTCTTATCTTATGCATGACATACCTGATGATGATCGGGGGGCATAAGATGTGGGACCATGGAACATGTTAAGCCTATCTTGTAGGCTAGTCTACAGAATCTATAACCTAGAACTCTGATACCAACTGAAACAACCCTAGATTTCTATTAACCTATAGTTGCTATCGTCATCATAATGTACTCTCTTATGCGGAAATAAATCTTTAAAACTTTATCATAAAACACTATCATGGACTTATGTGTTCCAAAATATATTTAAAACAACATAACCAAATATTGAATAGAAAAAATAAACATTAGAAGTAAAAACATCGTGTACTAACCTAAAGTCTAAGAAATGAAATACCATTATCCTATGCATGTGCCATGGTCTTTACTTGTGATATCGTCGTCAGCTGTACAGGGGTGTCTTGCCTTTACCTGTAATAGAAGTAGCACACGACTTGAGTATTTTAGGAAATACTCAATAAGTGACTCCACTATTAGCGTCACGGAATGAAAACACATGCAACTCATGCTTAGGGACCTATCATTAAAACCATCGTAGGGGTGGCCTCCAGTTTGGACAAAATTGGATGTGCGTGCAAGTGTAAGTCTTTAGGCGGTTCGCACGCCCTCTAGACCCATTATAGTCGAGCTGGTTGTCCATAGCCAGACGTCCGGAGGTCAGCAAATCCCGAGTGTCATGCGAGGCATGATCATGATCATGATCATCATATTCATAGTATACGCATTTATACTCATTATAAATGAAAAAAATAATTACATCATGAATGAAAAAAGTTTAAAAATGATAGAACTGTTAAAAAAAATTCAAGTTGAAAATGTTCATACAAAATTGAAACGGATGGAATACAGTGTAAGAACATTCCCTTACCAAAATTTAGGATCATCTCTTCTTTCTCTCTCTTCCATCTAATCTCTTCATTCTTGAATTCTTCCATCTCAAGAAGGGGGAAGTGATAGAGAGGAGAGAGAAAAAGAAAATATATAATTTTTAAAATAAAAGTAAGATGTCACCTCAATTTTATGCTACCAAATACCAAATACCAAATGTAAACCTAAAACTAAATTAAGAGACAAAAAAAATGTAAATTTCTTGAAAAAATTTGAAAAATGGGAATTTAAACGTAGAAGTATAAAAATATATATATTTATATTAAAGTAAAGCCATACAATATGATATTTCGTGATTTAAAATGAGTGTTGTCATAGAGTAATTTAAGTGTTTATTCACTAAATGAGCCAATCTCAACCAAATCTTAGAGAATGATTCATATTCTTGAAATATATAGTTACAAAATATTATATGAGAATGACTCATATTCCTAAAATGTTTAGTTACCATGAATTGGGTCAAGAATATCATTAACTACCTTAAGGAATCCTTTGTAAATATGATTCATTTAGGGTCTTGTACCAGCTTTTGATCTATCCATCCATAAAAGGCATTTGAATGAGTCAATATCTAGCTTACCATCTTTTGTAGGGGAGGATTCAAGAAAAGCTTACAAGACCCTACCTCAGTCATACTCACAAATGATTAATTATATTTGCAAATAACATGATCGTGATCATTAACAAATAAATTCAATAATGTGTTTGTTGTCTATACATGATTGGATTCTTGGATAACTTAATGTTAGAACTATTATCATATAATGAACGAACGTGGCTTGAGTATTTTTAGAAATAATCACTAAGTGACCCCACTATTGGGTTTAGATGCAAAACACATACAATCATGAATGAGACCTTCCATTTCAATCCTCATAGGTGAGTACTATCATAAGTGGGTAATTGGATGTGTATTTACTATTGACACATGGCCTACACGTGCGACCAAGCGCACCGCGCAATCGGCTTGGGAGGGAATCAAATCCCGTCGGATCGGTGTACGATGATTTTTCAATGCAGATCATGGGGCTTGCCAACAACATCACCACACTTGGTGGCAGCATCAGCGAGACAGAAATCGTGAAGAAGATGCTGCAGGTCGTCCCCGATCACCTCGAGCAAGTCGCGATTTCAATCGAGAAATTGCTTGACGTGAACGACCTAATGGTGGAAGAGGTGACCGGAAGACTGCGTAACGTCAAGCAGCGGAAGAAAAATACCATTTCAGCTGTCGACAAGGAGCGTCGTCTACTCCTCACTGAGGAGGAATGGCTTGCACGCCTAAAACTCTGTGACGACACTGGCGAGAGCAATGGGCCCTCCAACCGCAAAGGCAGTAAGAAGTCGTGGAAATCTCGCCGGCGCATGCGCGAGAAAGAGGCAGATCAAAAGGAGGAGGAGCCGACAGGCTCGCTCACTCCTCCACGATGAGGCCGTGGCCGGCGCCGTGATGACGGGCGTTCGCCGCCATATTTACGATATGTGCCCCCAGAGATGCTGGCATCTCTCTCCACCAAGCGCACCACACAATCGGCCTGGGAGGGAATCAAATCCCGTCGGGTCGATGTACAGCGAGTGCGGGAATCCAGCATCGAGCAGCTACAGAGAAGCTCTCGGAGATCCGCTTTAAGGACGGCGAATCCGTGTCGTGGTTAAGTATCCGACATTGACAAGGTCCAACTATAACGAGTGGACCTTGTTGATGCGCGTCAACCTACAGGCGTAAGGGTTATGGCATGCTGTCGAGCTAGAGGAAGAAAAAACGATTGAGTACTAGGAGGATCGGCTGGCGCTCGCCCCCATATTTACGATCTGTGCCCTCAGAGATGCTGGCATCTCTCTCCACCAAGCGCACCACGCAATCGGCCTGGGAGGGAATCAAATCCTGTCGGGTTGGTGTACGATGATTTTTCATTGCGGATCATCGGGCTCGCCAACAACATCACCACACTTGGTGACAGCATCAGCGAGACAGAAATCGTGAAGAAGATGCTGCAGGTCGTCCCCGATCACCTGGAGCAAGTCGCGATTTCAATCGAGACATTGCTTGACGTGAACGACCTAATGGTGGAAGAGGTGACCGGAAGACTGCGTAACGTCGAGCAGCGGAAGAAAAATACCATTTCAGCTGTCGACAAGGAGGGTCGTCTACTCCTCACTGAGGAGGAATGGCTTGCACGCCTAAAGCTCCGTGACGACACCGGCGAGAGAAATGGGCCCTCCAGCCGCAAAGGCGGTAAGAAGCCGTGGAAATCCCGCCGGCGCATGCGTGAGAAAGATGCGGATCAAAAGGAGGAGGTGCCGATAGGCTCGCTCACTCCTCCACGAAGAGGCTGTGGCCGACGCCGTGATGACGGGCGTTTGCCGCCATATTTACGATATGTGCCCCTAGAGATGCTGGCATCTCTCTCCACCAAGCGCACCGCGCAATCGGCCTGGGAGGGAATAAAATCCCGTCGGGTCAGTGTACAGCGAGTGCAGGAATCCAACATCGAGCAGCTGCGGAAGGAGCTCTCGGAGATCCGCTTTAAGGACGGCGAATCTGTGCCGTGGTTCAGTATTCGATATTGACAAGGTCCAACTATAACGAGTGGACCTTGTTGATGCGCGTCAACCTACAGGCGCAAGGGTTATGGCATGCTGTCGAGCAAGAGGAAGGAGAAACGATTGAGTACCAGGAGGATCAGCTAGCGTTCGCCGCCATATTTACGATCTGTGCCCTCAGAGATGCTGGCATCTCTCTCCACCAAGCACACCGCGCAATCGGCCTGGGAGGGAATCAAATCCCGTCGGGTCGGTGTACAGCGAGTGCGGGAATCCAACATCGAGCAGCTACGGAAGGAGCTCTCAGAGATTCGCTTTAAGGACGACGAATCCGTGCCGTGGTTCAGTATCCGATATTGACAAGGTCCAACTATAACGAGTGGACCTTGTTGATGCGCGTCAACCTACAGGCGCAAAGGTTATGGCATGCTGTCGAGCAAGAGGAAGGAGAAACGATTGAGTACCAGGAGGATCGGCTGGCGTTCGCTGCCATATTTACGATTTGTGCCCCCAGAGATGCTGGCATCTCTCTTCACCAAGCGCACCGCGCAATCGGCCTAGGAGGGAATCAAATCCCGTTGGGTCGGTGTACGATGATTTTTCAATGCGGATCACGGGGCTCGCCAACAACATCACCACACTTGGTGGCAGCATCAGCGAGACAGAAATCGTAAAGAAGATGCTGCAGGTTGTCCCCGATCACCTCGAGTAAGTGGCGATTTCAATCAAGACATTGCTTGACGTGAACGACCTAACGGTGGAAGAGGTGACCGGAAGACTGCGTAACGTCGAGCAGCGGTAGAAAAATACCATTTCAGCTGTCGACAAGGAGGGTCGTCTACTCCTCACTGAGGAGGAATGGCTTGCACGCCTAAAGCTCCGTGACGACACCGGCGAGAGCATTGGGCACTCCAACCGCAAAGGCGGTAAGAAGCCGTGGAAATCTCGACGGCGCATGCGCGAGAAAGAGACGGATCAAAAGAAGGAGGAGCCGACTGATGACGGGCCAATCGAGTGCTCGTACTGTGGGAAGAGAGGTCACCTGAGCAAGAATTGTTGGAGCAAGCTCAAGAACAAGGAGACAATCGAGGAGGACGAGCCGACCCTTTTCATGGTGACTACATCAGTCCTACCTGACGTCGAACCCGAGGAAGAGCCCCCCAAATCCATAGAGGTAATCGACGACGGCATAACTACTCCAGTGAGCGTCAAACCCGAGGAAGAGCTCCCCAAATCCATAGAGGTAATCGACAACTGCATAACTGCTCCGGTGAGCGTCGAACCCGAGGAAGAGCTCCCCAAATCCACAGAGATAATCGACGACGGCATAACTGCTCCGGTGAGCGTCGAACCCGAGGAAGAGCTCCCCAAATCCGCAGTGGTAATCGACGACGGCATAACTGCTCCAGTGAGCGTCGAACCCGAGGAAGAGCTCCCCAAATCCACAGAGGTAATCGACGACGGCATAACTGCTCCGGTGAGCGTCGAACCCAAGGAAGAGCTCCCCAAATCCACAGAGGTAATCGACGACGGCATAACTGCTCCGGTGAGCGTCGAACCCAAGGAAGAGCTCCCCAAATCCACAGAGGTAATCGACGACGGCATAACTGCTCCGGTGAGCGTCGAACCCGAGGAAGAGCTCCAATTGTGCATAACAAAGGCACCGGCTGGGGAGCCAATTCAACTGAAGGAGGAACGAATGTTCGCTCAAATCAGTGAAAAAGGTGAGCAGCAAGAGCACCAGCAATGGGTCCTCGACACGGGGGCAACAAACCATATGACTGGGGCCAAGTCGGCCTTCTCCGAGCTTGACTCGGGGATTCGCGGGACGGTGAAACTCGGCGACGGCTCTATCGTCGAGATCGAGGGGCACGACACCATCCTATTCGTCGGCAAGGGAGGCAATCATCACAAGCTGGCCGGCGTCTACTTCATCCCGAGACTCAAGGCTAATATTGTGAGCCTTGGTCAACTCGATAAAGCCGGCTGCCACATTTCCATCAAGCGCGGGCTACTTAGGATCCGCGATGATCAACGACGGTTGCTCACGCAAGTTCGGTGCATGGCAAACTGCCTTTACATCCTAAAGCTGGAGATAGAGCAACCAGTCAACCTCTCGGCCAGGTACCGAAAGATGGAAGACCTATTAGGAAGAGGTGAACCATCTGGACTGGCGGCGCGCCAACTCGAAGAAGAGTCGGCCGAACAAGACGTGGAGTCTGAAGGACATGCCGCTAGGGACACCGAGCCATAGGGCTCAAAACGGAGTTGAAACGAAATAAGGTAGATATACCACAGGTTTTAGGAGGAGATTGTTAGATAAAACCTGATTTTTCCTTATTTAGATTCACACGATTACATTCATTCTCCGTTTGACCATTTGACAAACACGTCGAATGGATTAACTAAGTTTTAGACGGCAATTTAGTAGGAAGTGACACAGATTCAGTTGGCCACTCTCCAGCCATTTTTAGGATAGGTTATATTTAAATAGGAAATCTGTTCACAATATTTTCACAACCTGAATTAAAGGCGTAGTCAAAATTTCATCATTCTCTCTCTTTCTTATTTTACGCATTTTTATTTTTCTTCCAACAACTTGTTGTCGACAATTTCCTCTCACCGAAAAGAAAGGATTTCCCGGCCGATTATTGAAATTCCAACACACGTAGTGTCTAAAGATGGGATTTAAGTGGAATCCTCTACGATAGAAGTCATGACTAAATGGGAACACCCAACTACAGTTACAGAGATATGAAGCTTCCTGGGCTTAGCAGGCTACTATCGAAGATTTGTCCAAGACTTCGCTAGAATAGCCTCACCTCTTACACATTTTACAAGGAAGGGCATACCTTTTATATGCAATGACGCACGTGAGGCTAGTGCCAAGACCTAAAATAAAGACTAGTATCACCTCCAATGCTCATGGTTCCAGAAAGCTCAGAGGGATATGTAATCTACAACGATGCATCCAAAAAAAAGATTAGGGTGTGTGTTGATGCAACATTGTAAGGTTGTTACTTATGCATCACGCCAATTGAAAGAATATGAAAAAAAAAACTACCCTATGCACAACTTAGAATCGGCCTCAGTAGTATTCGCAATATAGATATGGTGACACTACCTGTATGGAGAAGAGACCCAAATTTACACAGACCACAATAGCCTGAAATACTTCTTCACCCAAAAAGAATTGAACGTGAGACAACGAAGGTAGTTGGAATTAGTGAAGGACTACGATATAGATATCCAGTACGACCCTGGAAAGGCAAACATAGTTGGAGATGCCCTAAATCATAAAACGGCACACTCGTCGGTCCTCATCACTAGAGAGTTAAAAGTACAAGCAAACTTCAAGTGAGTTTGTTTAAAAGTGTTAGTTGCTATTTTTATGTTTTAGTAATCCTGAACATGAGGTCACTGATATGGTCTTCTGCCACATCGTTTTGGCATGATATTCTGATATTCTGCTTTCCGTTAGGATTTTGTTTTCTCTTTTGTTAAGTGCTAATTAGGTTTTTGTTTACGGACTATACAGAATTGTGGTCAGTCAAATATTGCAAAGCCCCGGTATCTATTACTGGTCAGAATTGGACTGTAACGAAATTTTGGTCTATACCGGCACCATAATATTTGATTGGGGAGGAAGATTAGAATTAGAGATTGATCGAGAAACAAAGGTATGAGTGCGTGTTAGTAGGAAACAAAAAATATCTATTCTAGTTCTATCATCAGCTATGGATTCGACTCTTAAGAGAAATTCTCGAGAAGGTTTCTACCCTGAAATTTTTCGTTGTCTTTCTTTAATGATAAGGAGAGGAAAAATTAAGATCAAAAGAAAGTGTCATTTTGGAGTTTTACGAACAATTTTCTTGTGTAGGCGGAGATCTCGTATTTTAAAATGAGATTTTGAGGATGTATAGACAAACAAGTCAATTAGTGAACCTTTAGCTAAGTGTAGAAAATCTAATTTGGAGAACAATGTAAATCAGAAACTAGTAACACTATAGATGGAATCATAGTAAAAAAGTGAGGAACTATGTAAGTTTTCCAACGTTATTGTACACATGGACATTTATTTCAATAAAGTGCCTGAGCCACAAACCTTAGATGAATTATGTTGTCCATGAAATTTTAGAAAAAGACCCAATATGGCATGATAAGGTTATGTACGAAATTTGGTGACCATTAGGTTATGATAATGGGCTAAACCAAGTGTAGGTGTAAAATGACTAAAATGCCCCTATAATTACGTCCCAATAGTTTATGGCCAAAGTGACCTCTAAATGACATGAAATTTGATGACGAACCTTATATCATGGTGAAAAGGGATTTCACAAAGTTACAAGACCATTGGAAAATGTTGAAGAATTAAACCAAGATTTGGGGGTAAATGACCAAAAGACCCTTTTGGAGTATGAATTAAGATTTAAAATACCAAACTATATGACAAGACATCTTATAAGGATTCAAAGATTTTATGAATACAAAGTGATAGGCTTATGAAAGTTTTATGCATGCAAATAAATGTTATGACTCATACGGATTAGGGTATACTTGGTAAGAATTTTTACTTAGTGGTACTTGAAGACTTGACAAAGAACTCTTAGAATAGGGACTCGAGTTATTCCAAGATTAAAGCACTTTCGGGGACGAAAGTTTCTTTTAGAGGGATATAATGTAATAGCCCAAAAATAAATAAAGAAATAAAGAAATAAAAAAAATTATAAAGAAAAAAATAGTTAAAATAATAATAATAATAATAATAATTAATTAATTAATTTATTAAAATTTAAATTAAAAAAAAAAAATCTTTCCCCACCTCTCTCCACTAACCTTTCATCCCTTCCCACAATTATCTCTCCCCTGCAAAAAAAAAAGAAAGAAACAGAAAAACGACAATGATCAGATTTGAGAAGAAGTAAAATGCTTTAAACAGATTGCAGATTCAGAGTTGTCAGTTATTACGGTAAAATCCTATCTCAGATTTCCTTTTCTTTTATAGTTATGGTTATAAGAAATTAATTTAGGATCAAATCTTCTTTCCTATCATACCGTCTATAATAATCAGATCTCATATACAATTATTAGATTTTTGTTAGCATTTTAGTTATACGAAATAAGGTTATAAGGTTAGATTCAATAAAATTTTAGGTGGCAGAATCTATAAACTAAAAATAATAGCCTGTACTTACAATTGGCCAGTAATATCTGTATTAATTTAGGATCAAATCTTCTTTCCTATCTTACCGTCTATAATAATCAGATCTCATATACAATTATTAGATTTTTGTTAGCATTTTAGTTATACGAAATAAGGTTATAAGGTTAGATTCAATAAAATTTTAGGTGGCAGAATCTATAAACTAAAAATAATAGCCTGTACTTACAATTGGCCAGTAATATCGGTTTATGAAAAACCTATTTACAGAATGAAAAAAAAAATGAGAGAGGGAGGGAGATTGAGGAAAGATTTGTTAACTCAAACATGCATGTTTGCCACGTAATCCCAAATATTGGAGTGAAATTTTAAGTGTCAAAATTTGGTGATCTCAACTTTGCATGAACATGCAAACATGACTCTTTAAATAGAGAGATCATGGTACATGGAAGGTCTTCTTCTTGGTGAAAAACCTTGAGAAAAACCTCTCACAAACACTCTCTTCACATATACAAAATCCCTCCCAAGTTTAGTCACTCACTGGATTCCACAATCCCGTTCTAAGGCCGGAGAATAGTGGAGAAGACACTAGTGGGTGTTCGAAACCGGTTCGTGAGGAAAAAGGAGTTTGAACTACAAAAGGTTAGTATTTAAACTCATTAAGTTTTAATACTTATGAACATGCTAGTTATTTACTATAATTGATGTTCTAAAAGTGTCTAAGATCCAAATTGCTTCCGCATGTGTTATATTAACATCAACAGACACATGCTAATATAGCCCATCCGCCTTGTTGGACTAACCTCTTTGCTTTCATCATCGAGACTACCTATGATTACTTGGTCATTCTTTACTCTATCCCTAGCTACTAAGTCTACCCCCGAAGGGGTGCATACAGACATTTCATGCAATAAGGGTTCTAATTCAATCCCCGTCTCTAATCCTTCTTGAGGTGGACTCTCTTCAGCCTCACCTCGTCCTCTACCTCTAATAAGAGATCGTCCCCTTCCTTGTCTTACTCTTTTGTGTGATCTAGGCAACATTGTTCTAGAAACCAAGATAGCATCTCTTAAATCTAAGGTTCACCACTATGCATATATATTATTAAAAAATACATATACTAAAGTCACATCATATTGCAAACAAAATTACTCAGCATACAACAAATCACATCATACTCTATAATAAATACATGAAATATCACAACAATTTCAGCAATATCAACAGAAAAATGCATGCGAGTTCGAAAATGTTTCTCTTTTCTTATCTTATACAAGACGTACCTGATGGTGACGGGACATCGACGTTGTGACCATGGAATGTGTCAAGCCTACATCGTAGGCTAGTCTACAGAATCTAAAACCTAGAGCTTTGATATCAACTATAACGACCCTAAATTTCCACATACTTAAAGTCGCTACTAACGTCTCATGCTCATCTATAATGTGGAAATATAACTCTTACACAAACATCATTTATAATGTAAACTTTGAAAAACGCTTAAAACAACGTCTTATCTGGAAAACACAGTCATGGTCTTACGTATTTAAATACGAAATACTGAAATTTAGAGAAAATAAAAGCAATACGAAGTAATTGAAAACAATGAAATGCATAACAACCTATTCTAACCTAAACCTAGAAATTTAAATATGAATCTACCACGTGCACGTGCCACAGTCTCTTCTCGCGATGCTGCCGTCCTCCACACAAGTGCGCCTTGTCTTTACCTGAAACATGATATGGCACACGACTAGAATATTTCGAAGAATACTCAGTAAGTGGCCCCACTATAGGGGGTCATGCAAATGCAAAAACATGCAATCATGATTTAGAGACCTATCTCTAGCATCATAGGGGTAGCCTCTAGTCTCGGACAAATTGGATGTGTAGTACTTTCCTACACACGATTCACATGTGCGATTGTGAATATCCACGGCGCTCACACACCCCTTGGACCCTCTGGTCAAGCTAATCTGTAGTGACGTCCAGAAGTTAGCGTAACCCCACAGTGTCATGCGCCTCATGAACACCCTCATATGTGCGCATTCGCACTCATCATCATATTGTGTGCGTTCGCGCTCATCATCCTATTGTGTGCGTTCGCGCTCATCATCCTATTGTCTGCGTTTGTGCTCATCATCTCTAGGGGAAATACCCTTATGCTTATGAACTTACAACATGCATGAGGTCTCTCTGAATCCATCATAATGTCTTTTCTAACACAACCCTCTAGTCTCATCTCTTTGTTACTCTAGGTAACACATACTCGTGGATATGTATATTAATATCATTTTCATGCTCTTAGGGTTGTGTCCTATGTCATCCAACGATACTCACCACTATTAGGGTCACGGAATGCAAACACATGCAACTCATACTTAAGGACCTATCGTTAAAACCATCAGAAGGGTGGCCTCTAGTTCCGACAAAATTGGATGTGCGTGCTTGCGAGAGTCTTCAAACGGTTCGCGCGCCCCCTGGACCTACCATAGTCGGGCTAATTGTCCATAGCCAGACGTTCATAGGTTAGCAAATCCCAAGTGTTATGCGAGGCATGATGATGATGATCATCTTCATGTTCATAGCGTACGCATTTTGTAAAAATAATAACATCATCAATAAAAAAAAGTTTAAAAAGGATAGAATGGTAAGAAAAATTTGTGGAGTTAGAAAATGTTCATACAAAATTGAAATGGATGGAATATAGGGTAAGAGTCTGACTCAAAATTTTGGATCATATCTTCTCTCTCTTCCCCTATCTTCTTCATTCTTGGATTCTTCCATCCAAAGAGGAGGGAAGAGAGATAGGAGATAAATCTGGAGCTAAAACGTCCTACATCGAGTTGCCCAACAAGTCAATTCTTTGTTTTTTTGGGTGAGCTGTAGATTGAGAAGAATTTATATACATTAATGCCACACACTTAAAGACGTTCGTTCAAACCAATTTATTTAACTAGAGGGAAGTTAAGAATGTTTAATTAATCCACCACACCTAAATGGTGTGAAAGTTATTTTACTTATAATCAAATAAATTACAAGGATATAGAAATAGTAATAAATGAAAATAACAATAAATGGAAAGATAACTATGGTAATATGGCAAATATTAGATATTTTCCTTATAATAACATATCAAATATAATATATATGGTAAACTATAATTTATTACTAAATATCCTTAACACCCCACCACAAGCTAAGCATCGGATTTAAACGAACGTGAAGCTTGAATCTGAAAAATTCAAAGAGGTTGAGAAACACTTTTCGTGAAGATGTCAACAACCTGGTTCAGAGGAGGTGTAGAGAAACACTTTCTTGGCCATCGAAAATTGCATAGGGATCGTCGCTCAGCGGCGATGCTGCCTTGACTTCGGCGAGAATATGTCTAACCCATGAAGAGGGATTGTCGCTTAGCGACGATGCTACCTTGGCTCTCGTGAGAATATGTCTAACCCAAAGAAGTAGAAGGGGAAACCTAGAGCAAGGGACAAAGACAATGTTGAAGCCGGAAGAGTCGCCGCATTGGGCGAAGGAGCAAATTTTGGCGAGATGGGCAGCTGGAAGAGTCGCCACATTGGGCGAATGAGCCAATTTTGGTGAGAAGGGCGGCAGAAACTTGGTTGGCAAAGAGGCCGGTGCGGCACCCAGATTCCAAAGGTAAATCTCTACATAAGGTCGATGGGCTTATCGAGATTCTGTATATTTTCGAAGAGAACTCTGATGAAGATCCTAAGATTAGGGTTTTTGTGAAGGATGAAGGATGATGGATGAAGGAAAAATTAGGAAGAAAATGAAAGAGGCTATGTTTGGAAAAGGTGAGGTTGTATGTACAGAGTATGGCGAAGGATGATTTGGAAGTCAAAAGGGTGGAGCCGAAGAGTAATCAATCGGCTCTGAATGTGGCAGCCATGACGACTGCCCCTGCGGCGTTAAAGCCAGCAGGGGTGGTGGAGAGAAACAGTAGAAGATTTCAAAAGCCATTAAAACAAAGGATCCGAGTTGCTAAACCAAAATGGCTCTGATACCATAAGAATGTTTGATTAATCCATCACACCTAAATGGTGTGAAAGTTATTTTATTTATAATCAAATAAATTACAACGATATGGAAATAATAACAAATGGAAATAAAAATAAATGGAAAGAAAACTACGGTAATATGGCAAATATTAGATATTTGCCTTATAATAAAATATCAAATATAATATATATGGTAAACTATAATTTATTACTAAATATCCTTAACAGAAGTATTAGTTTTCCAACGAACTTTGGAAGCAAATAACTTAAGCTACAATTCACGAGAAGGTATGAAGTCAATCTCAAGCTCTTCCTTGTAACACCATTTTAAGTTTCATGAAGAAATCAAGGGGAGCAATATCATGATTGGAGCAGGTGAGAGGCGTTTTAAAATGACGACGCCATTGGACATGTGCGTCTTCCTCTTTACAGAGGAAGAGGATGATGACGTGGCCAGTTCAGTTGAACCCCCCATGTCAAACCGAACCGTGACCCTCCCTCAATTTTTCTTAATTTTAATCCTCTTCTAGACCAGTTGTCATGAAAACTTTATGGTTATAGAAACTTGACACCCCAAGGATTGTGTCAAAGAAAATTTGAAGCAATTGGGATACCAATTTCTCGGAAACGGAGGTCCCGTACGTCGACTACAAGGTAAGTAACCATCGGAATTTTCTTAAGAAATACTTGTAGGAATTCCTTGAATTTTTATATAAACATTAAACCAAGTATGACTTAAAGATATATGAAAGAAAAATATCCAGAACCATGAGTTAAGACCCTATACGAATCAAATTTCTTGAGATTTAAGTAACATCAAAATAACCCATGAACTTTTAATTCTGAGCCTACTATGGTATGTTAAAGATTATATATGCAATTTGATAGTCATTGCACAAAGTTGAGTAGTAAACCAAATAACGGTATAAAATGACCGTAATGCTCCAAAGGCAACTTACCTTCGGTTCATGATCTAAAGCACCTCTAAATGCTATGAAACTTTGTAGTATGCCCTATTTTTTTTTCTTTTTTTTAAAATTTATGACATAGTAAAGTCTAAAAGGAATTGGAACATTTTTAGAGGTCAAACCAAAAATTAGGTGGTAAAATGACCAAAATGCCCCCATGACTTACTACTTCTTACAAAGCCTATTCATAAGGGCATAAAGATATTTTCAAGATTTCAAGTTGTTAAAAATGAGAAGCTTTGATACCATGCTAAGAATGAAAAACATAACTGGGATCGAAAGTCCAATTTTCATTAATGTTCATGACGTTTAAATACGATACAAGCAACCAACTAAATCATAGAAATAAGAGAAATCCATAATCTCATTGTTTTATTTTTTATTCGCAATAACTATATTTATTTTCGAGCACGAGTTTTTGTCGGTAAAAAAAGAAATCAAATGGATTCAAGGGGGCTTTTTGAGAACGTATCAATAAGCTAGGCCCATGCTTCAAGTTGTTTCATGCCATAAATAAATGCGAACACTCAAGAAGTCCATCGGGCTAAATGATGCTGAGAAGGCTAGTGACATTGATACACAAGATTAGTACATTCAATTTCTAAAAGGGAGGAAAATCCTAACTGATTTTCCCCCTACCCAAGGTTATATACTGTGAGCCGTTGTTATTTGTCTCTTGCTTGCATATATAACGTCTCTTTCAAAAATCCCTCTTTCAAAAATCTTTCTTTACCTCGTTTTCTAAAACCATCTCTTAAAACCGAGGCCAGAGGCTCGAGCATATGTCACTTGGCCGTAGGTGACGCAAGAACGAATTGGCTTAGCTCACTTGTCATTGGAAAGTGAGTGCCGCACAATCGCAAGTGCACTGCCATCAAAACTGCGATTGTGACATTACCGCTCTATAAAATATATTTCATAACTAATCTTATATCCTAAATCAAAATTTGTAATACAAGTTAATTAGAACAATTTTGAAATCCAGACCAAGTTAGAGCCTAAGAAACGTTTAAAGGGATTACCTCAAGTAATTCTTCCCAAAACTCAAGACTCTTCTATAATTATCTAAAGTACTCATTATGAATTCATGAAATTCTAACGGACTCAGATATGTTACTAAGTTTTGTAGAGATTAAGAATGCATGATACGACCTATGTTTCCAGAAATTACAAACCTTAGAATTTACATAATGTTGAAGACTGAGAACCAAGAAAATTACTATACAAGCTCTACAACTACCAAGGTAAGAAAAACACTAGGTACTACTCAAGAATAAGGGACCAAGGTCCTTAAACTAAGAAACTCAAGAAACTCCTAAGACCTCCCACGGTATAGCATGTTCATGACTTAGACTACGTAACCTTGAACGTATGAAGCCTTGAGTGTAGGTATTGAGATTATGCCGTTTGGAATGTATGAAGTGCAATGATTGACTTGTTTGTAATGATTATATCAATTGACACAACTTCTCCTACCTTCTCCTACCGTGCATAAAAGTGTAACTCTAAATATATAGTTGATTGACCTATAGTTAACAATAAAAATTTATTAATTAAAGAGTTTAATTATTTAATTTTGGGTCAAGAAGAAAATAGATCTAATTTAAAGGGTTCAAATAAATAATATTAAATATAAATAGAGAAAAATATATTTAATTTAAAGTGTTCTTTGAATATATTAGAAATACTAAATATAAATAGACAAAAAAAAATAATAATAATAATCTTCAGTGTTCACATTAATATTTAATGTATTAACTATATAAAACATAAAAGCGAAAAAAATATTTATTGTATCACACTTTCATTCTTGGGTGAGAATCTCCCGATTATACCTCAACCATAACTGATTATACCCCAACCATAACTCCGCATCAGTTTTCAACATAAATGATGCACATGTCACCTTATGATCATCCCGACAATTCATTAATAAGAAGATTGTCTTAATTGATGATTGCCACAATTGTGTCTTTGTTGGGTCTCGTGAGGCACCATTAAAGGTACAAGGATCTACCCCTTGAAATCCTGCATTAGCACTTCTCACAATGGCTGCGTACTGCTGGTCTGCTGGGTGGGCACCACCATTTACATCCCAACCTAGAATGATTCCCACATCATGGTAGTCATGGGGTCCATTCTAGCCGTCGGTGCCACTGGGGGTGGCACTGTTGTGTCGATTTGAGTTACTGATCCTTCACGAGGTGGACTTCCTATACCTCTACCCCATCCTCTAATAGGGGTCATCTTCTTCCCCTACGCCCTCTTCCATGTCCTCTAGGTGACATGATCTATAATCAACCCGTAATTACTCTTAAGTGAGGATCTCTCGGTACAAAAAATATGTCGTACACTATATCATGATAAACACACGACTCAGTCAACAATAGCACACTTGACAATAACATTCAATATCTTTTTTATTATTTTACGTATGACATACTTGACAGCGACGGAGCATCAGCGGTGAGACCATGGAAGGTACTAAAACTACCTCGTATGCTAGTAAACAGAATTTGTAACCTAGGGCTCTGATACCAACTGCAATGACCCTATTTTTCTACTGAACTAGAGTCGCTACGATATGAATGACCTTCTTTTGCGAAAACATTCATTTAAATAATTCATAACACACGATGTCATGGACTTAAACATACATAATAAAACCTTAAAACAAAACAACTAAAAATAAACCACATGAAATTTGGATAAAACAAAAAAAGATTAAAATGATGCCCTAATCTAACTTAAGGACTACAAAATAAATAAAATGCAATTTATCCTAGCACAAGTTCCATGGTTCTGAAATCGGGGTTATGAAATGGAGTCACATACAACATGGTGGGACCTATCATTTAAAATATCATGTGTAATACTTTTCTACACATGGCCCACACATGCAAACGTGAATACACCAGATGGGCTCGTACGCCTCCCAGGCCTACTGGTGGGCTAGCACTCGCTGATGGGCTATTACTGGACACCCAGAGGGAATAGCAGTCGTTGTAGCATTATGGCAAACATGATGGTCACAATCAGTACCATGGTGTACATGTCCGTACTCACCATAACGGAGAAATATCTCGATGCACGTGAACACACAGTTATTGATCAGGTCTCCATACTTTCTATCATGGTATGATAGGTGGGAATTCAAACGTAGAAGTATAAAAATATATATTTATATTAAAGTATATGCATAAACTTTTAAAAATGACTGCATAGCATAGTGAATAATCATGTTAGTATATGTTATTAACTCTCGATTATCCTCTTTTCAATAAAGAACTCCCAAATCCATAATGTCTTTCATTGTCTAAACACCAGTTTTAAGTGGTTTTAACTCCCACCCTATGGTCGATTAAAACTAACCATTATCTAATTTGCTTCTATTGAAAGGGTCTACATTATTTTTCTAAGTGGTATAGTTGTCAGTAATAAGTAGTCAACTTTTTAGCAGCGAATATTAAGATTAAAGAGCTTATGTATGGCTAAAAGTAGGATATAAATACTATTCAATCAATTCTAGAAAAACAAATATAGGGGGATTTAAAATTCTAATTTTATCTTTCTTTTTTCTTTTTTCTTTTTACTCGTGCAGTGTGTTTTATAACATTATATCATAATATAGAATAAATTTGTATTTATAAATCAGTATATCTTAATGTTGTGGTGTAGTTTGTTTATCATATTAGTTTAACATATTAAAGTTTTCTAGGTCGAGCAATACCATATAATAGTGAAAAAAAATTTGTTTTCTTTTGCATTGGTAATTTTTTCCTATGTCATTAAATGAAAAATTCCTACCACTAAATATATATATATATATTTTTTTTATCATCAACATTTAGTTGTGGTGTAGAACAATCTTGCCTAACTCAAACTAATTTAAATATACTCCTAATATTTTAACCTAGTTAAGTCTAATTATACATAAATAATTTAAATTTAACTCTAAAAATTTAAACTAGTTAAAAGTATAATTTAATCATATTTTTAATATTTTAAGATAATTAAGCCTAATTATACATAAATAATTTCAGACTAGAAAAATTTCAACTACTTAAAAAGGTAGTCTAAGCCTAATTATACATAAATAATTTAAGACTCTACAAATTTGAATTAGTTAAAAGGGAGTCATACTAACCTTAAACTCAAAATTTAAACTAGTTAAAAGGTAGTCATACTAACCTTAAATGCTTCCGAATAGTTGAAATTAGAAGGAAAGGGTCCAAGTTATGAGACCCAAGTCGGATTAGACAGAATGCTTGTTTGAAGTCCTTAGAAAATGTATTCTTCGACTGGCTTCAAACCTTTCAAGTGGGATGATAAAATGAAGTAAGGTATCTCCATTTTACACGGGAGGCCAACTCCTCACTTATAACTTAAGGGATGTGGGACAATGTCAGTTTTTTTCTTCTAATTTCTTGGTTATTACATAAGTTAGTTAGATAAATCAATCATGAACCAACTTTATTTATAAAATTTTCATTTATTTGAACCAAATCCAACTCAAATAAGTTCACAATCCAACCCATTATGTAGAGTTGGGTTGATCGAATTTTTTTGATCATCGAGTTTTTTGAACATCCTTATTGTGTATTATATTTTATATTTGTCAATTTATGCCTAAAAAAAATCATTTTAACTTGACATGTATATTTATATAACATTGGTCGGTATGTTAAGAAATAGGTCAAACTTTCAAGGTGAAGGGAACAAAGACATGTGAGTGGGAAAATCCTATACAATTAGTTTGTATAAAACTGAATCACAAAATATTTAATCTCTCTTTATAAATTCATTAATTGAGAAGATCAATATTTCATTGATGATCATATGCGACTTGATTTTAATTGTGAGTTACGAACTCTTGTCTATGAAGGCTATCCTTTTATTTGTATGTGTGAGAATGACTTTCGTAATCTAATCATTATGCGTGCCATTTTTAGTACTTGACCAAACAGGAGATGGGAACATAATTTCACGAGATGACTTTCACCAATTCTCATATATGGTAAGTAGATGAGTAGTTTCCTTTAGTGTTGATTTTGAGATTTGAACAATGGGGCCCACCCCTCTTACTGGCTCGAGAGGGACTTAGTTTATGATTGAATCATAAATAAATGGTTCATTAGAGAATCAGTGATACTTAAAGTGAAAGATATAATTAAGGGGTATAACGAACTTTTGACCCAACTGTAAGTACGAAAAGATTGTGAATGATTGACTTGCTTGTAATGATTATATCAATTGACACAATTTGTTCTACCGTGCATAAAAGTGCAACTCTAAATATATAGTTAACGAATGAAAATTGATTAATTAAGACTTTAATTTAGTTAAAAGAAAAATTTGAAGGATACGAATTAAAATTTAATCTATTAAAATAGATATAATTTGAAGGGTTGGAATAAATATTTAATGTGTTAAATAAATACAAATAGAGAAAAATATATTTAATTTAAAGTGTTTATTTAATATATTAGATATATTAAATATAAAAAGATACAAAAAAAAAAACATAATCTGAACCGTTCACATTAATATTTAATACATTAACTATATTAAACATAAAAGCTAAAAGTAGGTTTATTGTATCACACTTCCATCTTGGCTGAGAATCCCCTGATTATCCCCCGACTATAACTCCGCATCATTTTTTCGTATAAACGATGCACAAGTCACCTTTTGATCATCTGGACAGTTCATTTATAACGATTCGAAATTTTCTACTTAATTTAAGGTCGCGATGATATACATATCATAAATATTGAATGCGGAAATACTTTATTTAAATTTTCAGTAATCATAACCTTCAGCTTAAAATACAGTCATGGACTTACGTGTTTCGAAAACACCTTTAAAAACAACACAACAAAAGGCTAAATAAAACATCCTATCCTAGTCTAAGTCTAAGAAAATAAATACGAATACTCTATGCATGTGCTATAGTCTTGAGCTGCGATGCCATCGTCAGCCGTACAGGAATGTCTTGCCTTAATCTGAAATAAAGGTAGCATGTGGGGCTTGAGTATTTTAAGAAATACTCAGTAAGTGACTCAACTATTGGGGGTTAAATGCAAGAACATGCGAATGCAATTATGGGACCTATCATTTAAATCCATTTTCCTACGGTACTGTCCTAACAGGTAATTTGGATGTGTATCTTATACTCTACCCATAGCCCATACGTGCGAGTATGGACTCACCAGTCAGTTCGCACACCGCTGGGCCACCTTCCTTGTTAGGCGAGCATACTTCAGAGCTCCTTAGGTCAGACACCCATTAGAACTTGTAACCGACACGACAACATTAGGTTAACCATAATGATCGTACCCCTGCCTGACCGTCGCAGCATTATGATAAACGTAATGATCGTTTTCCTGCTTGGTCATCGCAGCATTATGATAATCATAATGATTGTATTCTTGCCTCGTAACATATTCGTCCGTACTATCGTGAAGGGTAAGGGGTATCCCCCAATGCATGAGCACACAAGAATGCATGAAGTCCCAACATTTTTTCATTTTCATTATCATTTAATACAACCTCACTAGCGTTCCGTACATCCCATATCATTTTTCATACCACTTATCATATCTTTCATGCATACGCTGGGGTTGTATTTCATGCTAGTTCGTCGTTTTGTATGTCAATCATATCATATCATTCAAATTACATAAGTGTATCATAATCATAACATTTCATGCTTCCAGGCATAATAATTTTCATCATATACGTATCATGTCATAACATATCACATAACAATATTCATATCATTAACATGTCAATTTATCACATATCTTACCATAACATATTTCATATCGTCTTTATATCATATCACAATATATATACATCTATCATTCACATGTCGTATCATAATCATATCATATCGTAAACACTTCGTGGTCATATCGTTCCCTAACTTATCATAGCCTTAACATTCTTCTACCTATCACAATCATGTCGTTACATGAACGTACCCTGACATTATCCTTTTATCAATCTATCATAATCCTATCTCTTTCTACTCATAACCTAACTATATTCTTTTATCAACCTCTCATATCCATAGTACTTCGAGATGTAACCTAACCTTCACGTTTCATGAACAAATCTTACTTCTATCGATTCACAAATAATTCACATATATCAGTATATATGACATTTGCAGAACCGTGGGCATGTGTCAATATCAAATATAATCATGTCAATAGTAAGGTTACTTACCTAGTTAGCTTAAGTTGTTGTCACGAATATATCTTCAATGAAAGTTCGATTCTGTCCCTTGAAATCCAAGTCAACCTATGTGACCCCATGACATCAGTTTCAAGTTTGAACCCTATAAAATTATTTCTCTAATTTAGATTGGTCCATTGTTAAAAGTAAATGTTAGGTACCTAATAATTATATTTTTATTAAAAATTTTATTTTTTATGATTTTGTATAAAAAAAATTGATAGAGTTATTTCAAGTTATTTTGTGTCTGTATTTACTGTTTTGTATAAAAAAATTGATAAAGTTATTTCAAGTTATTTTGTGTCTGTATTTACTTTTCTTTCTATATTTAGTTTATGTTTTTTAATACGAAATCTTCTTTTTTTTTTTCTTTATTTGTATTTACTCTATTGCCTTTTAATTTTGTTCACATGTATTCCAAATTTTCAGTGGATCCCCTTTACAAATCTTTCCTTATCTCTGTGTTTTCTTTTGTTTGACATAATTTACTGTAATTGTATAAATGATTAACATTAAGTTTCTCACTCAAAGCTAAACCACTGGAATGATTTAATGAAGATCTAACTACAGTGTGGTGATTTTTAAAGAAAGAGAAATAGGATAAGAGAAAATGAAGATTTAATATATACCTTAATGACCATATACAGGTGAATCTTAGCAAAGGTCATTATCATTTTTTCCTAAGTAAATCTAATAATTGTTGTTTTTCTGTATCTTTTTGCCAACTGTGACTTTCTGGGGTAAGGGATGGGTTGAGGAGAGATAACTTAGGAAAGAGATAAGAGGTTAGTGGAGAGAAGTGGGGAAGGGTTGTTTTTTTTTTTTTTGTTTATTTATTTATTTATTCTTTTAACGTAATCTCATTTTATAAGTATTTTTATTTGTTTATTTATTTATGATTTTTTTTTTGGACTATTACATCATTAATAGGAAAATTGTCTCAATGGACGATTTCTACAATTGTACCTTTGTTGGGTCTCCTAAGGCACCATTAAAGGTGTGAGAATCTACCGCTTGAAATCTCGCATACCTCGCTTCTTGCATGGACTACGTACTGTTGGTCAGTTGGGTGGTCACCATCGTTTGCATCACAACCTAGAATGATTCGCACATCAGGGTCGTCATGGGGTCCATTCCAGTAGCTGGTGCGTCGCTGGAGGTGGACTCCCTCTACCTCTACCCCTGTCCTTTAACAGGGGTCGTCTTTTTTCCATACATCCTCTTCCACATCCTCTAGGTGACATGATCTATAGTCAACACATAATTACTCATGATAGACAAATGACTCAGTCAACAATAGAACACTCAAGAATAACATTTTTTTTTCTACTGAAATAGGGTAGCTACCATATGCATGATATGACCTTTTTTGTGTGAAAAATTCATTTAAATAATTCATAACACGATGCCATGGACTTAAACATTCGCAATAAAACCTTAAAAAAAATTAACGAAAAATAAACAATGTGAAATTTATATAAAATAATGTCCTAATCTAACTTAAGGACTACAAAATAAATAAAATGCAACTTATCATAACACAAGTTCCATGGTCTTTAATGTGACGTGTGGGCCATGTGTAGGAACCCCTGTACTCAATAAGTGGCCTGACTATTGGCGTTATGAAATGAAGTCACATGAAATGTAGTCATCAACTCTACAAGAATTCATTTCATTCTCTTTAAGGCTTTCTAGTTCGGGCTAAATTAGATGTGTAATACTTCTCTACACATGGCCCACACCTACGAACGTGGGCCCACTAGGCAGGCTCGCACGCTCCCTAGGCCTACTGGTCTAGCTAGCACTTGCTGAGAGTTGTTGCTGGACACCCATAGGGAATAGCGATTGTCGCAGCATTATGGCGAACAAGATGATCACAATCAGTCTCATGAAGTACACGTCCGTACTCATCATAATGGGGCAGTATCTCGATACACGTGAACACACAATTATGTATCAGGTCCCCATACTTTCCATCACGGTATGATAAGTAGGAATTCAAACATAAAAGTATAAAAATATATATTTATATTAATGTATTTGCATAAACTTTCAAAAATGACTGCATAGCACAATGGATTAGCGCATCTGACTTCGAATCAGAAGGTCGTGGAGGGTAAACAACATTATATGACTCATAGTCACTTACGTGACTCATCCACACACCCCTAACTTGCAATTATGGGACCTATCATAACGTTCTAGAACGGAAGCTTGAATGTGTTGTAATTAGTGGAAGTATGGACCCACCAGTCGATTCACACACACCACCTGAGCCTCCTTTTCTTATTGGGTGAGCATTCTCTAGTAGCTCTTAGTGCCGGACACCCGTTAGGGGTACAAGGCCACAACATTTTTTCCATTTTTATTATTGTTTAATACAATCTCGCTAGTGAACATATCATATCGTTTTTCATATCATTTCTCATATCGATTATCATATCTTTTATGCATACGTCGAGATTGTATTTTATGCTAGTCATATCATTTCCATATGCATATCTTAGTTCATGTCGTTTCATGAATGTATCCTAGTCTTACCGATATAGGAACGCATCCTAACCATATCGTTTTATTTACGAATCCGAGTCATACCGTTATAGGAACGTATCCTAACCATATCATTCTATCATTCTATCATTCTATCATAATCATATCCTTTTCTATACATAACCTAACCATATGCTATGTCAACCATATCTTAGTCATATCGTTCCATTAAGTTTATCACATCCTTCTCATATCCTATCTCACACATATCATTGAAAACATGATGATGTAAGAGTTATCATATCATTCACATATCATAACATATACATAACATATCATAGTCATATCGATTCATAAACAATTCACACATATCAAGCTTATGACACATGCAAAACCACAGGGCACGTGTCAGCATCAAATATAATCATGCCGTTAATAAGGCCACTTACCTAATTAGCTTAAGTTGTTGTCACTAATTTAAAGTTTGATTCTATCCTTTGAAATCCAAGTCAACCTATGTGAGCCCATAACATCAGTTTTAAATTCGAACTTTTACAAAATTTTTCCTTTAATTTATAATGATTATGTTAGATTTCATGTGAACATTAGAATATTTCCATGAATAAAATTCCGAAAATATTTTATATTATATTATATTTATTTATATATATATATATAATATATATATATATCTGATATATAAAAGAAATTAATAAAGTTATTTTATGTTACATTTTTCTTTTTATATTTAATTTTAAATTCTATTTATGGAATCTTCCCTCTTTTTTCTATTGGTTTTGGTTTGTATTTTCTTTTCTCCGCTGTGTTATTTTCTTTTCTCCCTGTATTTAATTTTAGTTTTTAATTCTTTTGTTTTATATGGAGCTCTTTTCATTAAATCTCCATTTTTCTATATTTAGTTTTAATTTTTAATTGTTTTATCCTATAGTTTTTTTTCACCAAATCTTTGTCTTTATTTTCTTTTCTCCCCCTATTTAATTTTAGTTTTTAATTCTATTCATTAAATTTTCTATAGTCTCTCCGTATTTAATTTTAGTTTTTAGTTCTATCCACTCAATCTTAATTACTTCTAGATCTTATTTCTTTTTTTTTTTTCATTTAATTCTGTTTAGCAGTTTAATTATGTTGGATGAGAGTCCCACAACTAATTTAGGGAATGGTCATCGGTTTATAATCAAAGAATACTATCTCCATTCGTATGAGGCCTTTTGAGAAAGATTGAAACAAAGCTTATGCTCAAAGTGGACAATATCATACCATTGTGGAGAATCGTGTTCATCTAACATGGTATCAGAGCCATTTTATTCTCTCTCTAGCATAACTGATAGTTGGTGGTGATCATCTAACCTGATATCGAAGCCATTTTATTCTCTCTCTAGCATAAGTGATAGTTGGAGTAAGGGCTATTTTTTTATTCTCTCTAGCTTTGTATGTGCAATCTTTTCTGATCTATTTTTATTTTATTTTCTCTCTAACATAACTAATAGTTAGAGTAGGGGTTGAGGAGTGATATTTGAGGAAGGAGTCCTAAGATACCCGTGCAAGGGAGGGATGGGTTAATTATTTATTTATTTTTTTATTATTGTTATTATTATTATTTTTTGTACGTTGTTACAATTAAAGAACTTGACCTATTGCTCAAAGTAACAATGAAAGCCTTCAAATATGTAAATACTATTCCATTAATTCTAGAATTAAAAAAAATTTAAAATTCTAATTTTATTATTCTTTTTACTCATTTGGATTTTATAACATTATATCACAATATGGAACAAAATTTGAACATCACTTGGTCTTGTGGTATAGTTGGTTGTCACCTTAGTCTAATATAGAAAGGTCTTTGGTTCAAGTCATCAACGATGTCATAGTTTCTCGCTAGTAATATTGTTCTTTCTCATTTGGTTGAATGATTTTATGCATAATATTTTAGGTCTTGCCATTTTATTTTGGTACACTGAAAAGCCTATGATATCTTTGTTGACTCGAAATGGAGTAGACGAGTCAAACTGTGGTAGAACAAAGGTGGCTCTTCAAAGATGACATGACCACGGGTTACATTGGGTCACCACCATATAATACCCTTGATTTTTTTTTTTGAAAAAGTTCAAAAGTATTTTTATGTATATGAACGAATTTGTTACACCATTTTTAAAATACTCCAGAAAAAAATTGAAAATAAATTGTCTATTTAAATATTGAATTGTATTATATTCGTATTGGGAAATGTTCATAAATGAGAGAATAAATGAGAGAATTTCAGACAAGTGAAAAGTGATTTAACAGTATTTTTGAATTTTTTTTTTCTTTTTAAAATTATGAGTATTAACTGTTTGAAAATTGAATTGTATTTTCAATCAAGATATTAACAGTTTCATCTCACTGACAATAAACTTATTTTTTATTTTTTTTTATTTATTTGAAAAATAAAAGATGTAGTTCAAGATTTTTTTTTGTGAAGAATATTGATGAAACCTTTCGAGGTTCTAAGGATATTTTGTTTAAACATTAAAATTTATAATTATTAACTATTTTTTTTTATCATGGACATCTAGCTATTGTGGTGTAGTGGTTATCACGTTAGTTTTTGCAGACCTCATTAGTAACTTGGGGAAACTACTCTTCCTTTAAAATAGTTTGCTATACCAAATTCTATGACATTGAGTGCCAACTTTAAGTTCACTTAAGAGTTTATTCTATTACTCCCTTTAGAATTTATTTAGACAATTACAAGCTAGTTTATTAAATTATACAAGTTGTGGGCATTAATGAGTTAAAAGACCTCACAGTCACTCATAACTACCGCATTGAAACTTAAAAAAATCTTTGAAACATTATCTTTCTTCAACTCCTATACTTGAGAGAACTTTAGTTTCTTGAAGTGTATCTTTTGTCTTTTGTTACCTTAATCTGTTTCTTGTATTTAATAAATAAATGCATGGCTATATTATATCCTCCTATCAAAACTAATGAGCTCAATAGAAAATGCTAAGGTGTCAATCCTAATTCTAGAAAAGCTCGAGTACTTAATTCAATCTTAATTCCTAACTTTCCCTCTTCCATCAAAATGACTTACTTTCTTCTTTTAACATTTTTTTTTTATAAGGTTAACCTCTTTTGGTACCTAGTTTTGTAGTGAGGACCTTGGTCTGGAGTTTTGAGTTACTATCCCTTTGACACTCTCCTGAAAGACCTGTGAGGTCTTATGCTCAATGAACAACTTTCTTGACCTATGCACGAGGCTTCATGCATTTCCCGTGACATAGTCTTAATACTTGCATCCAAGGCTTCATGTGTTCGATGCGATACAATTTGCATACCTATGTCCAAGGATTCACGGGTTCCTTGTGACATAGTTTAAGTACCTACACCTAGGTGTTCATGCGTTTCCAACGACGTAGTCATTGTCGTAAGACCATATTGCACTACTTATCGGAAGGTCTTTAAAATATCTCGGATTCTTGTTCAAGAGTTTTTTGTTAAGTCTTGAAGTAAAACTAAGGAAAAATTCTTAACAAGTACATCCTAATCCATATGAGTCATAAACATTTCTCTACATGCATAAATCTTTCATAAGTATCTTGTCACTTGGTACTCATAAAAATCTTGATTTCTTATCAAGCGTCTTGAGGGTAGTTACATACTTTTTCTCTTAACTCGTATCCTTAAGTTGTTATAATCTCCTTAAAATCTTTCATACTTACCCTTATATTGTAAATAAGTCTCATAAATTTTCAAAATATAAGGTCTTGAAAACATCTTAGAATTTTTATAAGGATATTTTGGTCATTTAACACCGCAAATCTTGGTTTAAATCCTCAACATATTCTAATGGCCTTATAAAGTCTCCTCATTCAGTTAAACGTTATTTAGGGGTCACTTTGCTCATAAGCCAGCTATATAGAATTATAGGGGAATTTTAGTCATTTTACACCTACCCTTGGTTTAGCCTTTTATCATAATCTAATTATCATCAAATTTCATACATAACCTTATCATATCATATTGAGTCTTCTCCTAAAATTTCATGAAAAATAGAATCCATTTAGTATGATTGTGGTTCAGGCACATTGAAATCAACATTCATGTGGACATTAAGGTTGGAGAACTTAAATACTTACCTTAACCTCAATTTCAATTTCCTCACTTTCTTCTAGATGACTTGCTTTCTTCGGTCAACAAGATCAATAGTTTAATCAGTTTCCTTTATTACATTGTCCTCCTAGTCAATTTTTTTTAAGCCTAGTTAAAGGTCCAATAATGCACTTTTTTGTCCATACGTCTTCAAGGTCTCATTTTAACATTTTTTCATTTGTTAGATGAAAAGGCAACACAACCAAAGGGGGCTTTTTTATATATTTTTATTTTTTTTAATATTGTGACTCCTCCAAAATCAATCTTAAATCATTTATAAATTTAAGATATCTTAAAAATCTCAAACTCCAATCCATGTTTATAAATATTTATAAAACTTTGACCATGATCATAATATCTCATCCACAATGTGGCTCGATTATAACTTTAAAAATTTTCAATTAGTGTTAGGCAGGGAGGTTTTCTACATCTCACGACTTCCTAAGCTTAGCTCACATTAAAGTCATTTATGTCATTCATAAATCAATTTAGGTATACAATGTTTCAACTTTTAATGTGTTAGTTCTTCTTCTTCTTCTTTTTTTTTTTTTTGTACACACCAATACTTAAATTTCATATTTACATACTTCATAGTGACGAAATTTTCTTTCGACACTACCATTTTTAATATCTATAGCAGACTATATAAGATGCTGTCGTCTATTAAGTTTTCTTGGTCGTTTTCGTTTGAATCTATTTAATCATCAGTATACGTTGATACATTTTTTTCTCATCTCTATGGTCACAACACTGCGTATTTTAACTATGTTCAAGACGTCTGAGTGAAACATCTAACCTTTGTTAGAAAAATCATTTTCATGCATAAAATAGTGTTTAGTAGCTTAATAAACTCTAGCTCCCCATTCATGGTACGAACCTTACTAATCTAAACACTATCAATATATTAATTAACATTCATATTCCATGCTGGGTAAATCATACCAATTCTGTATTAAAATAAACATATAACTAAGTCAACAATAATATAGTCAATGGTGTCAAAATTTAATTAAGAGTTATAGTTGATAATGACCAAGCAGTAACAACATATGAAATCAACAACATTTCCTTTTCTTATCTTATGCATGACATACCTGAAGATGATCGGGGGCATAAGATGTGGGACCATGGAACATGTCAAGCCTATCTCGTAGACTAGTCTACAGAATCTATAACCTAGAACTCTGATACCAACTGTAACAACCCTAGATTTCTACTAACCGAAAGTCGCTATTGTCATCATAACGTACTCTCTTATGCGGAAATAAATCTTTATAACTTCATCATAAAATACTGTCATGGTCTTATGTGTTCGAAAATATATTTAAAACAACATAACCAAATATTGAATAGAAAAAATAAACATTAAAAGTAAAAACACCGTGTACGAACCTAAAGTTTAAGAAATGAAATACCATTATCCTATGCATGTGCCATGGTCTTTACTTGTGTGTTGTCGTCAGCTGTACAGGAGTGTCTTGCCTTTACCTGTAATAGAAGTAGCACACGACTTGAGTATTTTAGGAAATACTCAATAAGTGACTCCACTATTAGGGTCACAGAATGCAAACACATGCAACTCATCCTTAGGGACCTATCATTAAAACCATCGTAGGGGTAGCCTCCAGTCTGGACAAAATTAGATGTGCGTGCAAGTGTAAGTCTTTAGCCGGTTCGCACGCCCCCTAGACCCATCATAGTCGAGTTGGTTGTCCATAGCCAGCGTCTGGAGCTCAGCAAATCCCGAGTGTCATGCGAGGCATGATCATGATCATCACAACATTATGATAAAAATAATGATCATTTTCTTGTCTCATGATGTACGCATTTGTACCATTGTAAATGGAGACATTCCTTGATGCATCTAACATTAAATGATACATAAGGTCCCAACATTTTCGTTCATTAAATCCCATTAAAAAAAAAAAACTCCTTCCATTTTCCTTCATATCATATCATTTTTCAACATTGTCTTTAAGACATGTATCGGGGTTGAATACCATATCATTCCTATCATACATCATATTATGTCATACCATGCACATAACATGTCCTTCAACATATTATATCATAGAAATATCATATCATAACATGATGTCATAGACATATCACATCATATCATAATGCATGTCTCATCATGTATTATATCGCCGAACGTATTACACCATAACATAAATCACATCATCAACACATCGCATGTAATTGCCCTAGATTTTTACTAACCTAAAGTCACTACCGTCATCATAGTCTATGCTCTTATGTGGAAGAAACATTTAAAACATCATCTTGAAACATAATTTTTATCTTAAAACATTACTTCAACTTAAAACACTGTCATGGACTTACCAGTTTGAAAACGTATTTAAAACTAGATAAGAACAATAATAAATAAAACGAGTAATTTTTTTAATGAAAAACATCCTATACTAGCCAAAGTCTAAGAAAAGAAAATATTACTATCCTATACACGTGGCAAGGTCTCTGATTGCAATGTCCTCGTCAACGGTACAGGGGTGCCTTGCCTTTACCTAAAGTAGAAATAGCACATGACTCGAGTATTTTAAGAAATACTAAGTTAGTGACCCCACTGATGGGGTCAAAGAATGCAAACATGTGTAACTAATGATCTAGGACCTATCGTTAAAACGATCATGGGGTGTCCACTAGTTTAGATAACATTGGATGTGTAGTACTTCTCTACACACAACCCACACGTGCGAGCTGGATCCCAGGCAGTTCACACACCCTAGATTAGCCTACGACGTAGATCTTGTAGACTTGACGTGTTCCATGGTTCAATCATCGATGCTCTGTCACCATTATGTACACCATGCATAAGATTAAAAAAGGAAAATGTTATGATGATATTTATTGTGATTGGCTCTATTTTTTAAGTGTTTAGCTTGAAAATTGACTAGCTTTAATTATAGTATATATTGCAGCATGATCTTGATTTAATTTTGCTATTATATGCTTGCTATGTTGTATGACTTTTTTATGTGTACTATGATATTGTATTGTTAGTAAATGATAGACTTAAAAAGAATTATCTTGGTTTTTAGAACCATGTCACCAAGAGGATGTGGAAGAGGAAGAAGAGGAAGGGGAGGACCCCCTATTAGATGTAGAGGAAGAGGTGGGGCTAAAGAGAGCTCACCTCGAGAAGGATTAATAACTAGGAAGGATGCAGCTACATTGCCACAAGTTGTACCGCCACAAGCTGCACCACCTCTAGTAGCACCAGTGACTGGAATAGACCCCACTACTAGTTTGATGCGAGAGTCGTTTTAGGTCATGATGCATGGCATAATGGTCACCCAACAATCCAACACTTGCAATCTACTAGAGGAGCGAACTGGCTACAAGACTTCAAGCGGTATGATTCGCACCCATTCACTAGTACTAAGAGAGATCCAACAGAAGTTTAGATGTGGATTTCGTCCATGGAAATCATATTTATGTCAATGGAATGTCTGGACAACCAGAAGGTACCTTGTGTGTCATTTATGCTGCAAAAGAACGCGTAAGTATGGTGGATGGACAATAAAGATAATATTAATCCAAGAGGGGGAATCATGGCGTGAGATCAATTTAAGGAGGCTTTCCTAAAGAAGTATTATCCCAAAGCGGTGTGACTTAAGAAACAGCAGAAATTCAACAATCTGACTTAAGGTGGACACTCAATGGACAAATATGACAGAGAACTTATGAGATTAAAAAGGTTTGCGCCGTCATTGGTGGATACTGAACAAAAGATGACATAAATTTTTTTTTGGGGCCTAGACTTGTAGGTCTGCCACATGGTGGAAGCCATACACCCAAAGATGTATGAGGATGTCAAACACACTCATACAAGAAAGAGACAACACTCAGGAAAAAATAAGCAAACCAACTTCATTATCTTCTTCAACTTGCTGTACATATGTAGAACGAAAAAAAACTAAATAACTGCTAATAACCTACACTAACTTCTCAGCAACAATGACTAATAACTTCCCTTGCTATTTATCCACAAATACTAAAAACTGTAATACAAGATTAAACAAACTAACAAATCATCCACTTAATCTTGTATTCTTCAAACCAATTCTTTCTCGAATCTCCACAAATTTCTATCGTCCTAATGGCTTCATAAGTATATCAGCCAATTGATCCTTAGTTTTTACATGATCCACTTCAATCTCTCCTTTTTGCACACATTCACGAATGAAATGGAACCTCATGTCTATATGTTTGAAGTCCATGTAATTGGATTGCCATATAAGAAAAACAATGTCCCCGTAGCGCTCTTTCGATCATCTATATCTCCAGCAAGATCACTATCACTATATCCGATTAAGCGATTTTCTACTTGCTTTGCCTTCACGTACCTAAGTATCTGCTTCACTGCTGCCATATGAACCATAGTTGGAGCTTACATATAACGACTCATAACTCCAACGGAATATGATAAGTCAGGTCATGTGTTCACTAAATAACGAAGACTTCCGATAATACTCTTATAAAGAGTGGAATCAACAGATGTACAGTTACTCACTTTACTTAGTTTTGTTTTCGGCTCCATAGGAACATGACAAGGATTACAATCCATCATTCCAAATTTTGCCAAAAGCTTTGCCGCATAACTCGACTGAGATAACCTGATTCCATCAACATCTTGTTTAACTTCTATTCCCAAATAATAAGACAGCAATCCTAAGTCACTCATTTCAAACAACTTCTTCATTTGTTGCTTGAAGGTTAAAATATCATCCTTGCTTGACCCGACAATAATTAAATCATCAACATAAACTCCAACTATCTGAATTTTATTTTCCTTCCAACGTGTATACACAGCATGCACTAAAGGACACTTTTGAAATCCAAGAGACTTTAAGCAATTATCCAGTTTTGCATTCCAGGCACGAGGTGCTTGACGTAAGCCATACAATGCTTTCTTGAGTCGTAAAACATTCCCTTCTCAACCTTCCACGACAAATCCTTCTGGTAATTCTACATAAACCTCTTCCTTCAACTCACCATTAAGAAATGCTGACTTGACATCCATATGATGAATCTCCCAACTCTCCTGCGCTGCTATAGCAATCAAGACTCGCACGGTTTCAAGCCTTGCAATAGGTGCAAATACCTCATCAAAATCCACTCCATATTTCTAGACAAAACCCTTTGCGACTAAATGGGCTTTATATCTCACGATCTTCCCATTCGGATTTCTCTTCAACTTATATACCCATTTCAACCCGATTGTTTGATGTCCATTTGGTAGTTTTGCAAACTCCCACGTGCCATTTTTTTCAATAACAGACAACTCTTCTAGCATTGCTTGCTGCCATTTCTCATTATCTCTTGCTTCCATATATGAATTTGGCTCCTCAAGTGAAAGAAAACACATCCCAGCTTCTTCATCCAACTCAATAGAATCAGAGTAAATTTCTCTTAACTGTCAAAATTTTCTTGGACTTGATGAGATGTATGAATCGTCTCTTGGTGATGAATTTTCTCTTGGTGATAAATCATTTGCTGATGATGAATCATCTCCCAATAGAGTCCCTGATGATTCTCCCCGCTCTTCTAAAATGTCCTCGTCATTCACATAGACCTGTGAATCATAATGAACAGCAAATTTACCCCCTTCCTTCTTATTTTCTTCCAATTGTTGCACATCCAATTTATATTCGTCTTCTTCAAGAAATTTGACGTCCCGGCTGATATGAAGTCTTTTCGCTTTAGGATCATGCAAGCAATAAGCTTTTGAACCTGTTTCATATCCCACGAAAATCATTGGCTCACTTCGGTCTTGTAATTTGGTTAAATTTGGTGTTGTATTTCTTGCATACGCCAGGCTTCCAAACACTCTAAAATGCTCTACATTAGGCTTTCTTCCTCTCCACTTCTCATAAGGAGTTGCTTCTATTACACTCTTCGTTGGGGATCTATTAAGGATGTAGACAGCTGTCTTCACCGCTTCTGCCCAGAAATACATCAGCAAATTTTTGCACTTCAACATGCTTCGCACCATTGTAGTAACAGTTTGGTTTCGTCGTTCAACCACACCATTTTGTTGCGGAGTATAGGGTGCTGTTAGATATCTTTTAATCCCACTGCTCTCACAATATTCTTTGAACTCAATACTTGTAAATTCTTCACCTCTATCAGTTCTAAGCGCTTGCAATTTTTTTCCGGATTCAGTTTCAATTTTATTCTTTACACGTTTGAATACCAAGAATGTATCAGATTTATTTTTAAGCAATTCAATCCACATATATCTACTAAAATCATCTACCAACATCAAAAAGAATTTATTACCTCCCTGAGTTGTTGGAGTAATTGGACCACACAAATCGCCATGCACCAATTGTAGAACACTAACGGCTCAAAAATTCGCTTGTTGTGGGAATGGTGTTCTTCATTGTTTAGTGATTACACAACTATCACAAACTTGTTTGATCCTTTCAACACGCGGAATTTCTTTCACCATTTGTTTCATAGACAGGTTTCTTAAAGCCTCAAAATTTAAATGCCCATATCTAGCATGCCACAACCAAGAATCTTCAGACAACTTACCAAGTAGACATGTTGGTTTCGTTGTTTTTAGGCTAATTGTATATAGCCTATTTCTTGACCGCCTCACTTTTGCCAAGAACTCCTTTTCTTTTGTGAAAATAACAAGTAAACCATGTTCGATCTCAACTTTACAGCCCTGTTCATCCAATTGTCCTAAACTTATAATGTTACTTTTAAGTTTAGGAATGAAATATACATCGGAGAGGATACAGTATTCTCCATTTACACATTGCAGCATCACATCTCTACGTCCTTTTATCTCTATAAGTGATCCATCTCTGAACTTCACCGTGCCGGTTACTGACTCGTTCAATTCCAAGAACCAACTTCGACACCCAGTCATATGATTGCTGGCTCCCGTAGCTAGGAACCAAGTGTTGCTTTTCTTCTCAATTTCTTCCGGGACAACCTTCTCTTCATAAAGAGCCATCTCCGTCAACTCTGGTGAACTGAGAGTTCGGACTTCACAAACTTGTGCTGTAAGTAAGGCAGGCTCATCCTCATCACTTTGCGTCTCAGTTAAGTGCGCCTGATTCTCCATTTTCTTCGATCTACAGTCGGATGCCTAATGATCCTCCCTTTTCATCGATCTACAGTCGGATGCATAATGGCCAATTTTTTGACAATTATAACACTTCACCTTCCGACATTCTGAGGCATAGTGGCCTAGGCCTTGACAATTGTAGCATCTTACCTTGCTTTTGTCAGCCTTCTTCTCTTGATGAAACGAGTCGTTTCCACGTCCATGACCTCTCCCTCTCCAGCGACCACTGCAACCTCGCCCTCGGCTATGGCCTCCATTGTCGCTACGTTCTTTTGCTTTCCATTCTCCTTGAGTCAATAAGACATGCTCAACATTCTCTTTGTTGCCACCGATCCGTTCCTCGTATGCTTTAAGACGACCGATGACTTCCTCCATGGTCATCACCTTTAAATCGGCAAATTGCTCTATTGCTGATGCGATATGAAGAAACTTAGGAGGTACTGAGTGGAGAAATTTTTTCACCAAGTTTGCCTCTTCAAACTTGTCTCCAAAAGTACGTATTTTATTAATAACTTCTGTCAACCTTGCTACACAATCATCAATAGTCTCGGACTCCTTCATATTCATAATTTCAAACTCAAACTTCAGAGTTTGGAACTTTGCCTCTTTTACACGTTCAGCACCGACATGAATAGTTTTTAACATCTGCCATGCTTCTTTTGCTGTCTCTTTCTCTGCTAACAAAAACAACATCTCCTCAGGGATTGCTTGATAGATAGCTGCTAAGGCCATTTGATCATTCCTTTCATCAAGACTATCCAGAGACTCAGTTGATTCGATTGCGTCCCACACCCCTTGAGCACGCAAATAGACCTTCATCTTCATAGCCCATGCTGAGTAGTTGGTTCTCGATAACGTCGGGTATTGGAGTGATACCAGACCTTCCTTTGTTGTAGACTTCGACGACATGATCTTTGGCATGTAACCACGCTCTGATACCAAATGTCAGACACACTCATACAAGAAAGAGACAACACTCAGGAAAAAATAAGCAAACCAACTTCATTATCTTCTTCAACTTGCTGTACTTATGTAGAAAGAAAAAAAACTAAATAACTGCTAATAACCTACACTAACTTCCCATCAACAACGGCTAATAACTTCCCTTGCTATTTATCCACAAATATTAAAACTATAATACAAGATTAAACAAACTAACAGAGAAGGCACTAAGAACGGCAAAAATCCTTGAAAAAGTCTCAAGAGGAAAGACATCAAGAACCAGCGGTCACTATCGAAAGGAAGCAATCGTATGAGCCTAGAGGGACAGACTATCGACCATCAACACGAAGGCCTTAATATGCTGATAGATGTCCTGCCCAACATTTACACAGACACTAGGGATAAAGAGAGGGGCCAGGAACATGAGAAACTTCGATGCCACTAATGCGGAAAACAACACTGAGGTAAATGTATGGCAGGCTCAAGGATATGCTTAGATGTGATCGTGAATATCAAACGACCAAATACTATATTGGGAAGCGTACCGAGAGTCCAAAAGAACCACCTAGAGGTTTAGGAAGTGGCGAGCTAACTGTGCAAACCATTTTGACACCATGGTGACAGGTACGCTATCTATACTAAGTCACTACGCATTAACGATATTTGATTCTAGTTCTATGCATTCGTTTATATCCATGTATTTTGTTAGTCAAGCAGGATTCACGGTAGAACCCTTATTGCATGTATTATATGTTAGTACCCTAGTGGGAGTAGATCTAGTTACTGAGAATAGGATAAAAGACGAACACGTAATAGTAGCTGGACATATCATAAGCATACACCTGAAAGTAGTGAGTATGACAGATTTTGATGTCATATTAGGAATGTTTTGGTTAGCCGAAAATTATGCAAGTTTAGATTGCCACAAGAAGAAAGTGGTTTTTTCGCCACTAACTAGACCTAACTTTAAGTTTAAAGGAACCTGTACGGGTGTCACCCCAAAGATAGTGTCGATGATGAAAGCCAAACGCTTGGTACAACAAGGAGGATAGGATATACTAACATGCACAATGGACGTAAAAGGAAAAGAGAAAATAATGGATACGGTATCCACAGTAAACGATTTTCCAAGTGTCTTCCCAGAGGATTTACTAGGAGTTTCTCCTTCACGATCTGTAGACTTCGGAATAGAACTCAAACCAGGAACTGGACCTATCTCTAAAGCACTATACCACATGGCTCCTACAGAATTAAAGGAACTAAAATTACAACTACAAGACCTACTATAAAAGGGTTTCATTTGACCTAGTTTATCTTGTTGGTGTGTGCCGGTGTTGTTTTTGAGAAAGAAAGACGGGTCGATGCGCCTATGTTTTAACTATGGGGAGCAAAACAAGAGAACAATAAAGAACAACTACCCACTCCCTTGCATCGAGGATTTATTCTACTAGCTCTCAGAGGCGACAGTATTTTCCAAGATAAATCTTTAATAAAGCTATCATCAGATTAATTTTAAGCAAGGAGATGTATCGAAAACAGCCTTTGAACAAAATATGGCCACTACAAGTTTGTAGTGATGTAATTTGGCCTCACCAATGCCCCAGCCGTGTTCATGAAATTAATAAACCATGTATTCAAGGAATGTCTAAACATGTTTGTTATCGTGTTCAAAGACAACATTCTAATATACTTGAAAACGGATCAAGAACACCAAGAACACCTCCGAAAAGTCTTAACTATCTTAAGGTAGAATAAGTTGTACGCCAAGTTTTTCAAATGTGAATTTTGGCTAGGAAAAGTCTCATTCTTAGAGATGGGATTTAAGTGGAATCCACAAATGGTTATAAACTTGTTTTTTTTTTTTTTT
>NW_019268555.1:1479165-1525323 GCF_002738365.1 Cucurbita moschata | reverse complement strand
TTTTTTTTTTTTTTTTTTGCTTTATAAGTTTTTTTTTTTGTTAAAAAAAAATAGTAGTTAGTATTTATTTTATTTATGTTGCTTATTTCTCCATGAAAAAAGGCTGGAGATATTGGAAGTAGTGGAAGGAAGTAGTTTTTAGGGGGTGGAATAATAGGAGTGGAAGGAATGGTGGAGTGCTTGCTGATTTATAGTAGAAATGAGTAAAAATTTTATTATATAAGGAAAATGGTGCAAGTTCTAAGGACACCCCAAAAGGATGAGAAGTCTTATTGCTGATGATAGAGGCGTGTGAAATTAAAACCACACATGACAAAGAGCCTGATTTTGTGATGTTAAATGAAACTATAGTGCCACCATCCGCCAATATTGGAGCTGAAAATTCATGGTTCCTAGATACTGGAGCAAACAACCACATGCCAAGAGAAAGGAGGGTGTTTCGTGAGCTCGACACACATCTGTTATTGGAAAGGTACGCTTCGGTGATAACTTTGTAATAGACATTTGTGGTCGAGAAATAGTACTCTTTAAATGCAAAACTGATGAGCACTTAATCTTATCCAAGTCTATTACATACCTAAACTGAAAAGCAATATTTTAAGTTTGGGACAACTGGATGAGAGTGGAAATAAAATTGTCATAGAGGACAGTGTGATGAAGATATATGACAAGGCTAGGAGCGTGATTATTATGGTGACCAGACAATCCAATAGATTGTATGTAGCAAAGTTGAAGCTTGCGGATCAAGTGTGTTTAATGACAAATATCAGTAACGGTGGTTGGCATGCGAGGTATGGACACCTGAATTTTCACTCTTTACAGAAATAAATGACAAAAGAATGGTTGAAACACTGGTGGTATTTAAAAAGTTCAAGATCAATGTGGAGGTAGAGAAAGGCAAGAAGATTAAGAGCTTTAGAACGGACCGTGGAGGAGAGTTCATATCTACTGCTTTTAAAGACTATTGCGAGAATGAAGGCATGAAAAGACTTCTTACTGCACCATTTTCACCACAGCAAAATGGCGTAGTAGAAAGGCGTAATCGAACGGTGGTAGAGATGACCAGATGTATGTTAAAGAGCAAAGAGATGCCTGCAAAATTTTGGGAAGAAGCTATCAAAACTACCGTGTATATTCTGAACAAATCGCCAACAAAAGGAGTTGCATATGGTACACCGTATCAAGCTTGGTTTGACAAGATACCAAAGGTTCATCACTTTAAAATTTTCGGGTGTCTTGCTCATGCCAAGAATATTAGTTTATTTAATCTTGTATTATTCATTTGTATTTACTGTTCGTGTTTCAAATTATGTCAGTTAAGGGAAGTTTAGCCGTTAAGGGAAGTTATTAGCAGTTATTAATGTGTTTCAAATTATGTTAGTTTATTTATATATGTACTGTGTAACAAGTTGAATAAAATGAGTAAGTTGGTTTTGTTTATTTTATAAATTATTTTCTCTCTTAGTTGTATTAGTGTTTCTGACAATTGGTATCAGAGCTTGGTTACATGCCAAAGATCATGCCGAGAAATAATAACAACACTGGAGAGAGAGAAGAGTCGTCGCAGTCTGCAACAAAGGAAGGTCTGGTAACACTCCAATACCCGACGTTATCGAGAACCAACTACTCAGCATGGGCTATGAAGATGAAAGTCTATTTGCGTGCTCAAGGGGTGTGGGACGCAATCGAATCAACTGAGTCTCTGGATAGTCTTGATGAAAGGAAGGATCAAATGGCCTTAGCAGCTATATATCAAGCAATCCCTGAGGAGATGTTTTTGTTAGCAGAGAAAGAGACAACAAAAGGAGCATGGCAGACGTTAAAAACTATTCATGTCGGTGCTGAACGTGTAAAGGAGGCAAAGATCCAAACTCTGAAGACTGAGTTTGAAATTATGAATATGAAGGAGTCCGAGACTATTGATGATTATGCAGCAAGGTTGACAGAAGTTGTTAATAAAATACGTACTTTTGGAGACAAGTTTGAAGAGGCATACTTGGTGAAAAAATTTCTCTGCTCAGTACCTCTTAAGTTTCTTCATATTTGTTAAGGATAGTTGACCGTTCATTATAAGGCAAATATCTAGATATTTGCCTTACATTACGGCTTACCATATTTGCTCTTTTATTAAAGGCAAATATATTGTATTCGTTTATTATTCTTTCCTTTTATTGTTATTTCCATATTATTTGTAATTTACCATATTTTTGTATTCTATAAATGATTATAAATAAGAGAACTCTCGCCACCATTTAGGTGTGGTGGATTCAGCAAACATTTACATGGTATCAGAGCCCTTTTGGTTTAACAACCCTGATCATTTCTTCTCTATGGCTTCCGAATCTTTTTATCATCTTCTTCCTTTCAATACTCTAATCCATATGATCACCATCAAACTTTCTTCCTCCAATTATCTTCTTTGGAAAAGCCAACTTCTCCCTCTCCTTGAGAGTCAAGACATGCTGGGCTACGTTGATGGAACTATGGTTCCACCATTTCGCTTTGAACCAGAAACCTCCTCAACACTCAACCCTAAATATTTGGCATGGAGAGCAGTCGATCAACGACTTCTCTGTCTCCTACTCTCCTTTCTCACTGAGGAAGCCATGGTTGTTGTCATTGGTCTCTCTACTGCACATGATGTTTGGCTTGCATTGGAAACTACGTTCAGCCATCAGTTGAAAGTTCGTGAACTGAGACTCAAGGATGACTTGCAGTTGATGAAACGTGACACCAAACCTGTTGCTGAGTATGCCCATGCCTTCAAAAAAATTTGTGACCAACTTCATGCCATTGGCAGACCCATCGAAGACGTTGATAAAGTGCACTGGTTCCTTCGTGGACCCGGCACCGAATTTTCAGCTTTTTCTACTGCTCAGATGGCTCTCACCCCTATCCCCTGTTTTGCAGATTTAGTCTGTAAAGCTGAAAGTTTTGAGTTATTCCAGCGCTCCCTTGAGTCCTTTGACTCCACTCCTACGGCATTCATAGCCACTAATCGTGGTAGCACCCATGGAAGCCACCCTTCTTCCTTTACCAACCAGCGAGGTCGTTCTTATTCTCACAAAAACAACTCTTCTAATCGAGGACAAACCCACTCAAGTCAGGGTCGTCAACCACTTCACTGCCAAATATACCACAAAGAGGGCCATTATGTTGATCGCTGCAACCAACGGTATGTTCGACCTGATTCTTCTCATGCTCACCTTGCTGAAGCCTTTAACACGTCATGTTCTATTGCTGGACCCGATGCTGCTGATTGGTTTCTGGACACTGGAGCTTCAGCCCATATGACTGCTGACCCATCTATTCTGGATCAGTCTAAAATTACACGGGTAAGGACTCTGTGATCGTAGGAAACGGTGCATCCCTACCCATTACCCACACCGGTACTCTTTCTCCTGTTCCAAATATTCACTTATTAGATGTCTTGGTTGTCCCTCACCTCACTAAAAATATTCTTTCCATAAGTAAATTAATGTCTGATTTTCCTCTCTCCGTTACATTTACTAATAATCTTATTACTATCCAGAATCGTCAAACAGGAAGGGTGGTGGTAACCGGTAAAAGAGATGGAGGGCTATATGTGCTGGAGCGCGGCAACTCTGCTTTTATTTCAGCCCTTAGAAACAAATCTTTACGTGCTTCATATGATTTATGGCATGCTAGTCTGGGTCATGTGAATCATTCTGTTATTTCTTTTTTAAATAGAAAAGGTCATCTTTCTCTTACGTCTTTATTGCCTTCTTCATCATTATGTAATACTTGTTAGCTTGCGAAAAGTCATCGATTGCCTTATTTCCCGCAATAAACGTAGGTCATCTCATGTGTTAGATATTATTCATTGTGATCTTTGGGGTCCTTCTCCCATCAAATCAAATTCGGGTTTTCTTTATTATGTTCTTTTTATTGTTGATTATTCTTGATTCCCTTGGCTTTATCCTCTAAAATTTAAATCTGATTTTTTTGATATTTTTCTTCAATTTGAAAAATTTGTGGAAAATCAATATTCTTCTCGTATCAAGGTATTTCAAAGCGATGGTGGTACCGAATCTTTATCCTCTAAAATTTAAATCTGATTTTTTTGATATTTTTCTTCAATTTGAAAAATTTGTGGAAAATCAATATTCTTCTCGTATCAAGGTATTTCAAAGCGATGGTGGTACCGAATTTACTAGTACTTGTTTCAAAACTCATTTACGTAATTCTGGCATCCACCATCAACTCTCTTGTCCATATACACCCGCTCAAAATGGTCGTGCTGAGAGAAAACATCGTCATGTGGCTGAGACTGGCTTGACCCTTCTCTTTCACTCTCATCTTTCTCCTCGTTTTTGAGTTGACGCCTTCAGCACTGCAGCTTATATTATCAACCAGTTGCCTACTCCACTTCTTTGAGGTAAGTCACCCTTTGAACTCCTTTATGGCTACACTCCACATTATGACAATTTTCATCCCTTTGGTTGTCGTATTTATCCTTATTTGCGTGATTATATGCCTAACAAGCTTTCTCCACACAGCATTGCTTGTAATTTTTTGGGTTATAGTACTGCTCATAAAGGGTTCCGCTGTCTTGATCCAGCTGCCACTAAGCTATATGTTGGGGATCGCACAACAACGCACACACTCGATGTAGATGAACACAAAGAATGTGATAGAGAAAATTGCAAGAAGAACTCTGGCTAAAAGGATTTTTTTTTTCTTTTTATGACTTCAGGTATGTACAATAAGAGAGAGTACAGAGAATAGAAAAGTACATTTTCAAAGCTCTACCGGACGGGATATTATATAGTTCAGTTTACTATATATAACTTTATCAGATTTAACACCTACTATATATAGCTATTTACTATATATAGCTTTACCCGATTTAACCATCTATTATATATAGCTATTTACCATATATAGCTTTACCGGATATAACCGTTGACCAAGCTATAAATAAGCATCACGCTCCATAACCTAACAATTCTCCCACTTGGAGACTGATCTAGTCAACCAAGAATTTCACTCTCAAACGACCATGAGCATCTTCACTGCACCATACCAATTGAGGTTTTGCACAACCTCAATATTCCAACATCAACACATTTTGTCAACATGTTTGCTGGATTCTTTGCACCCTCTATCTTCTCCAAACATGTCACCATCTTCAACTTGATGGTGTTAATATAACACATGCGGAAGCAATTTGGATCTTAGGCACTTTTAGAACATCAATTATAGTAAATAACTAGCATGTTCATAAGTATTAAAACTTAAATAGTTTAGATACTAACCTTTTGTAGTTCAAACTCCTTTTTCCTCACGAACCGGTTTCGAACCACTACTAGTGTCTTCTCCACTATTCTCCGGCCTTAGAACGGGATTGTGGAATCCGGTGAGTGACTAAACTTGGGAGGGATTTTGTATATGTGAAAAGAGTGTTTGTGAGAGGTTTTTTTTTTCTCAAGGTTTTTCACCAAGAAGAAGAAGACCTTCCATGTATCATGATCACTCTATTTAAAGAGTCATGTTTGCATGTTCATGCAAATTTGAGATCACCAAATTTTGACACCTCAAAATTCCACTAACATGGATTTTTCCATGAAATGAAGTCAATATTTTGACTTTCTTCATTTTAATTCAACAATTAATTTGAATAATGAATTTCAAATTAAAGTAACATTAAATGATTAATTAAACTATTGAATTAATATTTAACATTAATTTAAATGCCAATCCAATCAATTCCGACACATAATTGATTAAGATATTTAAATCTTATTTAAATATCTCAGATTCTCTCTTTTTGTTTAATTTGTAAATAAAATAAAATTGCAGTTAAATATATCGTATATATGTAACGCATATATCCCTAATTTGAATTCGAACACTTCGAACTCATTCGTCACAGTGTTCTATGGTTTAGTCCGATATGAGCTAGTAGAGGGACCTAATGGACCTATAGATCATGGGCTCCAACGATCCAAGATTAACCGATTAAACTCATTAACCTGGTTAACCAACATTCGTTAACTACTAGGACACTCCACTATAGCCTAGTAGTTGCACTCCGCTCACTATAGATATATTTCTGTCCATCTGATATAACCATGATTAGTAAGTCGATCCTTCACAGGTTGTTCGTAACTAGAGTTGGATAAATTTACCGTTTTACCCCTGAAGTTACTTCTTGTTCCTTATGTCTCACTGATCCTCTAATGAACAATTGGTTTGTGGTCCAACCAATAAACCGAATCCCTCTCAGGCCAACGAGAGGGTGGGGCCCCTTGTTCAAGACCTGGAGTCAGTGCTTAAGGGAACTACCTTTCTTCTATCCCTAAAAGTGGGTAGGAGTGAATTCCGTCTTGCACCCCACATCCCCAGCCATTCACCCAATCTTACTCCTGAAATGGGAGGCCTATTGAGTCGGCGAACAAGAGCCACTCTCACCCATGCAAATCTAAGGATAATTCCGAATAAACAGGAGTTCATGGTTAGCTCAAGATTAAAACCGAGTTACCTAGGTTATCGAATGAAAAGAAAACCAGTCTCAATAATAAACGACATTATAAAGTGAGAGTGGTTTTCTTCATGGTCCGATCTTATGCAATACTCATTGCATGGGACGCCCCCACTCACATGTCTCCACATGTACAATTTAGTGATCACATTGTTTATATCATATACAAAAAGTGGGCCGCATCCATAGTGTCCCCAGAATAAGGTACTCAGCCTTATCCTCATACTATAGATCATTTTGACTATATACTTGAACTTGATCCACTCTTATGTCTCTACATATAGTTCAAGTAATCATACTATAGCCAGAGTGTTCTTAGTTTATTGGATTTAGATTAATGATTGTAAAGTTCACTTTATTCAATAACAATCTTTACTGAATAAACAACCAAAATAACTTTATTGAAAATAGAATAAGTTTTTGTTTACAAACTATGAGTTTTAGGACATAAAACCCAACAAACTCCCACTTGAACTAAAACTCTAGTGAGGTTTTATAATGTTGAGTAGAGAGAAATACAATAAACTAGGGCATCATATACTCATGCCTTTTCTCCCACTTGTCCTAGATTACATAACTCGTAATCCTAGACTCACTAGGTGCCCTTCAAACACTTTAGCCATGAAGGGCTTTGTAAATGGATCAGCAATGTTGTGCTCTGAAGCTATCTGTGTGACGATCACATCTCGTCGTTGCACAATCTCCCTTATGAGATGATATTTGCGCTCAATATGTTTGCCTCGCTTATGGCTTCTTGGTTCTTTTGAATTTGCAACTACTCCACTGTTATCACAATAAAGAGTGACGGGAAGATGCATATTTGGAACGACTTCCAAATCAGTTAAGAACTTCCTAAGCCATACAGNTTCTTTCGCTGCTTCACAAGCAGCAACATACTCAGCCTCCATGGTGGAATCAGCAATGCAACCTTGCTTTATGCTTCTCCATATTATTGCTCCTCCGTTCAGAGTGAAGACATATCCTGATGTCGATTTCCTCGAATCTACATTGGTCTGAAAATCTGAGTCAATGTACCCTGTAAGGATCAGATCCTTAGCACCGTACATTAGCATATAGTCCCTCGTTCTCCTAAGATACTTGAGGATATTCTTAACGGTAGTCCAATGAGCACGTCCCGGATTGGACTGATATCTGCTGACAATTCCCACAGCATAGCATATGTCGGGTCGGGTACATAACATGGCATACATCAGACTACCGACCTCGATGCGTAGGGAATGTGTTTCATATCCTCAACTTCTTGAGGTGTCTTAGGACTTTGTTCCTTCGACAAATGAACTCCATGCCTGAAAGGTAATAATCCTTTCTTGGAGTCCTGCATCTTATATCGAATCAACATTTTGTCGATGTACGATGCTTGAGACAATGCTAGTGTTTTGTTCTTGCGATTCCGAACAATTTGGATTCCAAGAACAAACTGAGCCTCTCCTAAATCTTTCATTTGGAATTGTGTCGCTAGCCAATGCTTAATATCAGTCAGAAATCCCACATCATTTCCAATGAGTAGGATATCGTCAACGTACAACACTAGGAAAGCTACTGTGGAGTTGACTATCCTTTTATAAACACAAGGTTCGTCAACATTCTGTTTAAAGTCATAAGATTTGATCGTAGTATCAAACTTTATATTCCAGGATCGAGATGCTTGCTTCAACCCATAAATGGATCTTTTAAGCTTGCAAACCCTTTGCTCGTGATCCTGTTCAATGAACCCCTCTGGTTGAGCCATATAGATACTCTCTTCAAGATTGCCGTTTAGAAATACTGTCTTAACATCCATTTGCCAAATTTCATAATCATAAAATGTGGCAGTAGACAAGAGTATTCTAATTGATTTAAGCATAGCAACAGGAGAGAAGGTTTCTTCATAGTCCACCCCCTTTCTTTGGGTATAACCCTTTGCTACTAGTCGTGCTTTAAAGGTCTGTACCTTACCAGTTTGGTCTCGTTTCCTCTTATAGATCCATTTGCAACTAATAGGTTTTACCCCATCTGGTTGATCTACAGGTTCCCAAACTGAATTGAAGTACATTGACTCCATTTCAAGATTCATGGCTTTAATCCACTGATCTCTATTTTCATCATTCATTGCCTGTTTATACGTCAATGGATCCTCAACGCCATCATCAGGTATGATGACTTAAGTTTCTGCCAAACCCAAGTAACGATCGGGTTGAGTCATAACCCTCCCACTACGTCGAGGCATTCTCAACTCTTGAGAAGGATGTGATTGACCAGAAGTGTCAGCTCCATCAACAACTCTGGTTGAAGGACCAGCTTGATGAACAACTCTTGTTGTTTTATCAGTAGATTCTTTAGAAATCTCACTTAATACTAGTTTGCTACGAGATTGATGATTTCTTATGTGGTCTTCCTCTAAGAATATAGCGTTCATTGATACGAACACTCTATTTTCTTGAGGATCATTAAACAAACCACCTTTCGTCTCTTTGGGGTATCCTACAAATAGACATAATTTTGAGCGACGTTTTAATTTCTTGGGATTTTGCAACAACACATGTGCTGGACATCCCCAAATTCTGAAGTGACGTAAACTACCTTTACGCCCTTTCCATAACTCATAAGGTGTTTCTGAAATACTCTTAGTAGGAACCATGTTCAAAATGTATGTAGCAGTCTCCACTGCATATCCCCAAAACAGATCGGGTAATTGAGCGAAACTCATCATAGACATAACCATGTCTAATAGAGTTCTATTTCTCCTTTCTAATACATCATTTTGTTGAGGCATACCAGGGGCTGAGAGTTGAGACCTTATTCCATGTTATATCATATAGTCCTAAAATCTTACATCCATGTACTCTCCTCCTCGATCTGATCGAAGTGTTTTAATAGTTTTACCTAATAGATTCTCAACCTCAGTCTTATACTCTCTGAATTTTTCAAGAGCTTCGAACGTGTGATGCATTAGGTAAAGATAGCCATACCTTGAATAATCATCAATAAAACTGATGAAATATTCATACCCTTCTCATGCTTTGACATTCATTGGACCACAGAGATCTGTATGCACGAGTTCTAAGATTTCTTTGGCTCTATAACCTTTTTCTGAAAATGATCGTTTAGTCATTTTACCCTCAAGGCAAGACTCACATGGAGGTAAAGAATTGTCTTCTAACTTATTTAGAAGTCCTCTTTTAACCAATCTCTCAATTCTATTGAGATTAATGTTGCCTAGTCTTAAGTGCCAAAGATAGGTATTAGGAGAAATCTTTTGTCGTTTATTTTGAGTTTCAGCTGTTTTAAACATCTTAGTATTTAAAATAGCTTTTGTTTCACTCGGTTTTAACATATATAAGTTGTTTTCTAGTTTTGCAGAACAAATATGTATACCTCTTTTGCAAATGAATACTTCATTGATTTCAAAAGATATTTTATACAATTGTTCTAATAAACAAGAGATAGATATTAGATTTCTTTTCATTTCAAGAACAAAAAGTATATTATCTAATATAATGAATCTATCTCCAAAAAATAACTTTGAATTTTCTACTGATCTTGCTGAGATAACCTCTCCTGTTCCAACCCTGAGTGTTATCTCGCCGTCCGCAACCATTCTCCAGGAGTTAGTTTCCTGGTAAAAAAAACAAATATGATTAGTCGCCCCTGAATCTAGTATCCAAGTTGAGTTGTCATACTCTACTAAACATATTTCTACAACGAGTAAATCATATTTACCTTGTTGTGTCTTTTCGGCTTTCTTCTCTTCAAAGTATTTTGGGCAGTTTCTCTTCCAGTGCTCGTTTTCGTTGCAATGGAAATGTTTTCCTTTATCTTCCTTTTGAACCTTGTGTTTGCGGTTAGTAGGAATTTTATTCTTCCCTTTACCCTTCTTCTTCATCAAAACACTTTTAGAAGTTGAAGATCCAGACTTATTTTTGGAGGACGATTCTCGTTCTAATTTCTTGGAGATAGCAACATTTGCTTCTCCTGTTGTCCTTGTTCATTAAGAGGGACTGATAAGTCTGTAGCTCATTGAGAAGAGCACTCAAGTTATATTCGATTTTGTTCATTACCACATTGGTGCGGAATTGGAAGAAGCTCTTCGGAAGAGACATCATGATAAAACTAACTTGACTCTTCTCATCTATGACAGCTTCATTTTCTTCTGCCACATTGAAATGGACCATCATGTCCAGGACATGTTCTCTAACTGAGGTCCCTTCTTTCATACGGCAGTTGTAAATGTATTTTATGGCTTCATGTCTAAGGGAGAAGGACGGTTGTCCAAACATCCCTTTTAGAGATTCCATAATCTCTTTTGCAATACCCATAACATTGTGTTTCTTAGCCAAAACATCAGATATGCTGGCTAGAATGTACACTCGGGCTTTATCATTTGCCTTTATCCATCGATCATACGCATCCCGAACTGTTCGGTTTGCATTTGAGCTGGGGTTTGGAGGACACTCCTCAGTTAAAACAAACTTTAAATCATCAATGACCAGTATTGTGTTCAGGTTTGATTTCCAAGTTGTGTAGTTGTCGTCGTTTAATTTCTCAGAAGTGAGTAATTGTACTATTGAGTTTGTCATGCTGTGATATAAAGAAAATTCTATTAGTGATTTGACTTAATCCTGTTTAATCCAATCAGTTTTAGCAAATGTAATAATGTACCCAAATCATTATTAATTTGCAACGATACTTTAGTGAGTTAGAGCAACTGCTACCGAGGGGCAGTCAATCACTCATTCACTAAACCAAGACATTCTTGACTTAAACACTAATTCCAGAATAACTCTTGTTCCTATAGTGTTTTAGTTATCGCTATTTTGGTCAAGAATATACTAACTCTTAGTAATTCTTCGCAAGTGTGACCCACCAATTTCAGACCTCAGAGATCAGTCCCAACAATGCTATCGAATGAAAAAGCCAAAGTTGGGAATGGACCTAAGAAATCCTATCCATTTATGGAGTTTGCGTTGTTCCGACTCCCATGTTATGACCCTCCGAATGGGTAGTTGTTCTAGGGTAACATGCAGGCGGAACATGGGAATCTCACGGTGCAACCTAGTGGTGGAGACCATAGGACGTGTTGACTTCCTTCTCCCACTTACTATAAATACTTTCTCTATTCACCTTGTTATTGACTCATGCAAATACCTTCCGAATGGAGGATGCTCCCAGGGCGACACGAGGCTGAGCATGAATCTCACTGTGTGAATTTTACAGAGAGCGTGAAAAGAAAACGATGTATCTTATACACCTTTTTTCCTCCCACTAAATATTTTAGATGGTTGGGTATACTCATTACTTAAGTATATTCCGGCTAATTAAATATAACTTAAGCCTAGGTGATCTTTCTAAATCTTACATCATTCAAGCATGCTCATAAAACTGGGCTAACTAAGCTCAAGTACTGGTACGATCTCCAGGTAGTAGGTGTTCCGTAAACCGTCAACTTAAGTACTTCCAGCCTTAGACAAGATCGTGCCAAGTGAGCTTTCTTGTGAGCACAATTTTACAAGACATCGACCTATTTTAACTATTAAAATTGATCGTGCTCGGTTCTTAACCCTAAGTGAGCATGCACTTATCTTTATTATAGATTTTAACGTCTATCTCGTTTTATGACGTTAAACATAACCAATAACATGCATCTAACATGCTTTATATAACAATTATATAATCATCCATTCCATGCAATAATATAACAATTTATATCTATCACTCATGGAACCCTAAACATGCATGCTATACATTATAACACTTATAACATACTTGGAATGCATGAAACATGCTTAGTCTATGGTGGAATTTTAAATCTATATGTCATACTTTATGCATATACATTTTCTATTTAATTAAAACATACATTCATAATGCATAATTAATTAAACATGCTAAAGTGGATTGGTTTTGGCATTTTAAAACAATAAAATAACTAAATTATTACATTAATAATTAAAATAACTTGAACTGCTCCCGAGGTCCACGAACTGGGCGAACCAACCCTTAAAAACGTTGAACCGGACCCCAAAGGCAGGAAAAACACTCGAACAGCCTCTTCCATCTTCTTCTTTAGTTCAGCTTGCTATCTCTTCAATTTTCGATCAATTACAACCTAAAATGGACTCTAATTGCTCCATAAAAATTACAGACCTTTCTTCATTCATTAAAGCCCATACATATTAGGCTTATTACAATAACTGTTTCAAATGGATGCTTAAAAAAAATGCCAAAACCAAAACCATCCACTTTAGCAACCACAAAATTTCATTCATGAAATGGTACCCACCAAGATCAAATTAATGTAAATAAAATGCTTAAAACTTGCTCTGATACCAATTGATGGTGTTAATATAACACATGCGGAAGCAATTTGGATCTTAGGCACTTTTAGAACATCAATTATAGTAAATAACTAGCATGTTCATAAGTATTAAAACTTAATGAGTTTAGATACTAACCTTTTGTAGTTCAAACTCCTTTTTCCTCATGAACCGGTTTCAAACCACCACTAATGTCTTCTCCACTATTCTCCGGCCTTAGAACGGGATTGTGGAATCCGGTGAGTGACTAAACTTGGAGAGCAAAGCAGTGAGACCAACAGGTTCCGGACAGAAGATGCTTTAACCACCTATTTTATTTACCTAACTAAGAGTGAAAGAAGGAATCAGAGAATTAATCTTTCCTTGAGTCTTGACTTGATTCATAATGAGAAAGAATAGGCTTTACCTCATTCATGAAAGAATAGTTCAACCCTCGTGAAAGAATAACTCACAATAACTTCACACTGAATAGTATAGATATATTCCCATCTTTAAGCTTTCCTTCCTTAAAGAACAGAAGAAAAAGAGGTTACAGTCTTTGATTGAATAGTTAAAAACCCATGTTGGAGAGGGGTGAAAGAGCTCGACAGAGAGGGAGAGGATAATGAGTCTATCTTTTGTTGAGTTACAGTAGAGTAAATTCATTGAATATGCTCGAATCTTGAGTCCGTCTTTCCAGGAGAGTCGTCAGAGGGATTTTGTATATGTGAAGAGAGTGTTTGTGAGAGTTTTTTTTTTCCTCAAGGTTTTTCACCAAGAAGAAGAAGACCTTCCATGTATCATGATCACTCTATTTAAAGAGTCATGTTTGCATGTTCATGCAAATTTGAGATCACCAAATTTTGACACTTAAAATTCCACTCAAACGTTTGGGATTATGTGGCAAGCATGCATGTTTGAGTTAACCAATTTTTGACACTCAAAATTAAGTTTGAGTGGAATTTTGAGTGTCAAAATTTGGTTAACTCAAACATGCATGCTTGCCACATAATCCCAAACATTTGAGTGGAATTTTAAGTGTCAAAATTTGGTGATCTCAAATTTGCATGAACATGCAAACATGACTCTTTAAATAGAGTGATCATAATACATGGAAGTTCTTCTTTTTCTTGGTGAAAAACCTTGAGAAAAAAAAAACCTCTCACAAACACTCTCTTCACATATACAAAATTTCCTCCCAAGTTTAGTCACTCACCAGATTCCACAATCCCGTTCTAAGGCCGAAGAATAGTGGAGAAGACACTAGTGGTGGTTTGAAACCAGTTCGTGAGGAAAAAGAAGTTTAAACTACAAAAGGTTAGTATCTAAACTCATTAAGTTTTAATACTTATGAACATGCTAGTTATTTACTATAATTGATGTTCTAAAAGTTCCTAAAATCCAAATTGCTTCCGCATGTGTTATATTAACACCATCAAGTTGAAGATGGTGACATGTTTGGAGAAGATAGAGGGTGCAAAGAATCCAGCAAACATGTTGACAAAATGTTGATGTTGGAATATTGAGGTTGTGCAAAACCTCAATTGGTATGGTGCAGTGAAGATGCTCATGGTCGTTTGAGAGTGAAATTCTTGGTTGACTAGATCAGTCTCCAAGTGGGAGAATTGTTAAGTTATGGAGCCTGATGCTTATTTATAGCTTGGTCAACGGTTATATCCGGTAAAGCTATATTTGGTAAAGCTACATCCAGTAAAGCTATATATGGTAAATAGCTATATATAGTAGATGGTTAAATCAAGTAAAGCTATATATAGTAAATAGCTATATATAGTAGATGTTAAATCTAGTAAAGCTATATATAGTAAACTAAACCATATATATATCCCGTCCGGTAGAGCTTTGAAGAGGTACTTTTCTATTCTCTGTAATTCTCTCTTACTATACATACGTGAAGTCATCAATACAAAAAGATCCTTTTAGCCAGAGTTCTCCTTGCACTTTTCTCTATCCCATTCTTTGTGTTCATCTAGATCGAGCATGTGCGTTGTTATGCAATCCCAACAACTGGTATCAGAGCAAACGACTGGTATTGATCCCCAACAGGCTTGTCGATCCTGGGACCTGTCGGTTACAGTTGTTGGGATCGATACCAGTTGTTAGCTCTGATACCAGTTGTTGGGATCGCACAACAACGCACACACTCGATCAAGATGAACACAAAGAATGAGATAGAGAAAATTGCAAGGAGAACTTTGGCTAAAAGGATTTATTTATTTTTTTTGATGACTTCAGATATGTACAACAAGAGAGAGTACAGAGAATAGAAAAGTACATTTTCAAAGCTCTACCGGACGGGATATATATATAGTTCAGTTTACTATATATAGCTTTATCAGATTTAACATCTACTATATATAGTTATTTACTATATATAGCTTTACCTGATTTAACCATCTACTATATATAGCTATTTACCATATATAGCTTTACCGGATATAGCTTTACCAAATATAGCTTTAACGAATATAACCGTTGACCAAGCTATAAATAAGCATCCGGCTCCATAACCTAACACTATATATCACCCGCCTTGCTCAATTTGATGAAACTCACTTTCCTGCTATCCCTAGCTCCCAAGCTCAACCTCTTTCCTCTATTCCTATTTCAACTTTCTTTGAACCACATCTTCATCATATTGATTCATCCCTCCGTACCACTTCATCACCGCACATTCCTCGATCCATTTTATCCCCGTGTGATATTTGTTCTGACCTTGTAGATGAGTCTGTGCAGGTTGATACTTCTCTTGCAGGTTCCACTTTGCCACCCTCGACTTCTAATTCGACCTCTATTGAACCTACGTTTGATTTCTCTTCTTTGGTCCTATGATCACATGAGCCAAAGCTGGTATATTCAAGACTCGTCATCCAGCAAATCTTGGTATTTTGGGCTCATCTAAACTTCTTTCTGCTCTTCTTGCATCCACTGAGCCAAAAGGATTCAAATCTGCGGCTAAGAATCTTGCTTGGGTAGCTGCCATGGATGAAGAAATTCGAGCATTACAACAAAATAATACTTGGACTTTGGTTCCTCGCCCTGCCAACACCAACATCGTGGGCTCTAAATGGGTGTTTCGTATTAAATATTTGCCTGATGGATCTTTCGAGCGTTTCAAGGCTCGACTTGTTGCCAAAGGTTATACTCAAGTTCCTGGTCTTGACTACACTAACACTTTCAGTCCGGTTGTCAAAGCTACCACTGTACGTGTTGTGCTTTCTATTGCAGTCACAAATAAATGGCCTCTTCGACAACTTGATGTCAAGAATGCTTTTCTCAATGGAACTCTTATTGAACGTGTTCATATGGAACAACCTCCTGGGTATATTGATCCTCGATTTCCCACTCATGTTTGTCTATTAAAGAAAGCCCTCTATGGCTTAAAGCAAGCTCATCGTGCTTGGTTTCAGCGTTTTAGCTCATATCTTCTCACACATGGGTTTTCTTGCAGACGCGCTGACACGTCCCGTTTTGTCTTTCATCAGCAATCTAATCTTATCTATTTGCTTTTTTATGTTGATGACATTATTGTTACCGGCAACAACTCATCTCTTATTGACAGCTTTACTCGCAAGCTTCATTCTGAGTTTGCTACCAAAGATTTGGGTTCTCTCAGTTACTTTCTTGGTCTCGAAGCTTCACCCACTCCTGATGGTCTCTTTATTAGCCTGTTAAAATATGCGCGAGATATTCTTACTCGTGCTCAGTTGCTCGATAGCAAACCAGTTCACACTCCCATGGTTGTTTCTCAACACCTGACTGTTGATGGTTCTCCTTTCTCTAATCCTACTCTCTACAGATCTCTTGTTGGCGCCCTTTAGTACTTGACTATTATGCGTCCAGATATTGCCTATGCTATCAATTCTGTCAGTCAATTCTTGCATGCCCCTACTGCAGATCACTTTCTTGCTGTCAAACGTATTCTTTGCTATGTCAAAGGAACACTTCACTTTGGTCTTACCTTTCGTCCATCCATTGTTCCTAGTATGTTAGTCGCTTATTCGGATGCTGGCTGGGCTGGTTGTCCCGATACTCATCGTTCTACATCCGGCTATTCTATTCATTTTAGTAACAATCTCGTTTCTTGGAGTGCCAAAAAGCAACCTATTGACTCACGCTCCAACTGTGAATCTGAGTATCGTGCTCTTGCCACAATTGCTGCTGAAATTCTTTGGGTTACACATCTTTTGCATGACCTCAAGGTCCCTATTTCACAGCAGCTCTTACTCTTATGTGACAACAAAAGTGCTATTTTTTTTTAGCTCTAATCTCGTTTCTCACAAGCGGGCCAAACATGTTGAACCAGATTATCATTTTCTTCTAGAACTTGTTATCGCTGGTAAACTTCGCACACAATATGTACCCTCTCATCTCCAAGTTGCTGACATCTTCACAAAAAGTATTTCTCGACCTTTCTTTGAATTTTTCTGATCCAAGTTTCACGTTCGTTCAAATCCGACGCTCAGCTTGTGGGGGGGTGTTAAGGATAGTTGACCATTCATTATATGGCAAATATCTAGATATTTGCCTTACATTACAGCTTGCCATATTTGCCCTTTTATTAAAGGCAAATATATTGTATTCGTTTATTATTATTTCCTTTTTATTGCTATTTCCATATTATTTGTAATTTACCATATTTCTGTATTCTGTAAATGATTATAAATAAGAGAACTCTCACCACCATTTAGGTGTGGTGGATTCAACAAACATTTACAATATCGCATCGGCAATAGAGCAATTTGTTGATTTAAAGGTGATGACCATGGAGGAAGTCATCCGTCGTCTTAAAGCATACGAAGAATGGATCAATGGCAACAAAGAGAATGCTGAGCATGTCTTATTGACTCAAGGAGAATGGAAAGCAAAAGAACATAGCGACAATGGAGGCCATAGCCGAGGGCGAGGTCGCAGTGGTTGCGAAAGAGGGAGAGGTCATGGACGTGGAAACGACTCGTTTCATCAAGAGAAGAAGACTGACAAGAGCAAGGTATGATGCTACAATTGTCAAGGTCTAGGCCACTATGCCTTAGAATGTCGGAAGGTGAAGTGTTATAATTGTCAAAAGATTGGCCATTATGCATCCGACTGTAGATCGAAGAAATAGGAGAATCAGGCGCACTTGGCTGAGACATAAAGTGATGAGGATGAGTCAGCCTTACTTATAGCACAAGTTTGTGAAGTTCGAACTCTCGGTTCACTAGAGTTGATGGAGATGGCTCTTTATGAAGAGAAGGTAGTCCCGGAAGAAATTGAGAAGAAAAGCAACACTTGGTTCCTAGATACGGGAGCCAGCAATCATATGACTAGTTGTTGAAGTTGGTTCTCGGAATTGAACGAGTCAATGACCGGCATAGTGAAGTTCGGAGATGGATCACTTGTAGAGATAAAAGGACGTGGAGATTTGAAGGCTGCGTTTGTGAAAAAAACAAAGAAGATGATCGATGAGGAGAAAATCGATGGCTCTGTGAAGATTGAATCGGAGAAAAAAACAAAGAAGCGAGAAGAGAAGAAAAGAGTGATGGCGAGAAAATCGTTGGCGCTGTGAAGTTTGAATCCGAGGAGAAGAGCGATGGCGTTGTGGTGGAGCTCTAGAATGTGGCAACGGAGGTAGCGAAAGCAAAGGAGATAAAAGAGAAGGATTGTGACGGCGAGGAGAAGGAGAAGGAGAAGGAGGCCATTGTTTCCGGCAGTGCAATTGAAGTAGCACAGATAATTAAACCTGTTGAGGAAAAGCTGTTGGCCGGACAAGTAGAACAGGTAATTAAAACTGTCGATGAAAAGCAATTGCCAATTAAAACGAAGACAGAGAAGAAGGAAGGCGGCGATAATGGCTGTAGCGGCATCGTTGAACAAGTAATCAAACTGGTGAAAGGAACTATTGATATTGGATGTCATTATGTGAAGGCAACGCAAGTAGAAAGAAACAATTGCATGGGAATCCAATTACATGGACTTCAAAGAAACAAAAGATGGTGGCACTTTCATCCTGTGAAGCGGAGTATATTACAGCGACGTCAGCTGCTTGTCAAGGAATATGGTTAGGCGTTTACTGAAAGAATTGGTTTGAAGAATGTAAGAAAGTGAAGATCAAAATACAAGATTAAGGGGATGATTTGTTAGTTTATTTAATCTTGTATTATTCATTTGTACTTACTGTTTGTATTTCAATTTATGTCAGTTAAGGGAAGTTTAGCAGTTAAGGGAAGCTATTAGTAGTTAAGGGAAGTTATTAGCGGTTAAGGGAAGTTATTAGCAGTTATTAATGTGGGGCTATTCTGTCCATATATGTACTGTGTAACAAGTTGAATAAAATGAGTAAGTTGGTTTTGTTTATTTTAAAATTATTTCCTCTCTTAGTTGTATGAGTGTTTCTGACAAAGAATACATATTCACACCTTCCTAAACTTGCTGATAGGAGTGTGAAGACAATTATGTTGAGATATGAAGATGAAACCAAAGCTTACAGACTATTGGATCCACAAAAGAACAGAATTATGGTGAGCAGGGATGTGGTGTTCGAAGTTGAGAAAAAGTCGTGTTCGGAAGAAATCACAAACGGTGATGATGAACAAAAAAGAACTTTCACCGTTCAAATTTCAAAAAAACAGAGTAGATAAGAGGAGAGGAATATTGAACATTTCGAAGTTGATCCAGATGAAAGCCAAAGGGAAAATTCGTCCTCAACTTTATCAACGCAAGACAGTACCTCAAATGCATCATCGTCAAGCTCATCAACGCCAAAAAAATTCAGGTCTCTAGAAGATATTTATAGAGAAATGAACCAAGCAGAGGAGGAAGCAATGGACCTTTGTTTTCTTTCTATAGAGGAGCCAACTTCATATGAGGAAGCTGCTAAGAATGAAAACTGGAGGAATGCCATGATGTCTCAAATTCTCTCCATTGAAAAGAACAGAATGTGGGAACTCACAGATTTATTGAAGAATCATAAAGCAATCGACATCAAATGGATTTTCAAATTAAAGAAAAATCCAGATGGAGAAATCATGAAACATAAGGCGAGACTCATGGCAAAGGGATATGCACAACAGTTTGATGTAGATTACAGTGAAGTATTTGCATCAGTAGCAAGGTTAGAAACAGTGAGATTAATTCTTGCCTATGCAGCCTTTAAGAACTGGGAAGTACATTATTGGATGTAAAGACAGCTTTTTCTGAATGGTGAGTTAGAAGAGGTGTATGTTGCTCAACCAGAAGGGTTCATTGACAAGAAAAATCCAAACATGGTGTTAAAACTACGTAAAGCCTTGTATGGATTAAAACAGGCTTCGAGGGCCTGGAATTTTAAACTTGATCAATGTTTGCAGTCATTTGGTTTTGTTAGATGTCCACAGGAATATGCTCTCTACAAGAAAATTAATGGAGTTGAAGCAATGATAATTGGCACATATGTGGATGACTTAATCATAGCCGACTCAAACAAACAAGTTATATCTCAGTTCAAGGAAGAGATGCACCAGAAATTTGAGATGAGCGATCTTGGACTTTTGAGCTGTTAAGTTATGGAGTCTGCTCCCTGTATTTATAGCTTGGTCAACTGCTATATCCGGTAAAGCTATATTTGGTAAAGCCATATATGGTAAAGCTATATCCGGTAAAGCTATATATGGTAAATAGCTATATATAGTAGATGGTTAAATCTGGTAAAGTTATATATAGTAGACTGAACCATATATATATCCCGTCCAGTAGAGCTTTGGAAATGTACTTTCTATTCTCTGTAATTCTCTCTTGTTGTACATACCTGAAGTCATCAATAAAAGAAAAAAAAAATTCTTTTTGCTAGAGTTCTTCTTGCAATTTTCTCTATCCCTTTCTTTGTGTTCATCTAGATCGAGCGTGTGCGTTGTTGAGAAGTTCGATGGATCCGATTTTGGTTTCTGAAATATGCAGATTGAAGATTATCTGTACCAGAAAGATCTTCACGAACCTCTGTTGGGGGTGAAGCCGGATACCTTGACCACGGAGCAGTGGAAGCTCAAGGATCGACAAGCCTTGGGGCTGATCTGGTTGAGCTATCCAGAAACGTGGCATTCAACATTATCAAGGAAAAGACAATGTGAGATCTATTGAAGGCGCTGTCAAATATGTATGAAAAACCATCGGCTATGAACAAGGTGTATTTCATGCGGAGATTGTTCAATCTACAAATGTCTGAAGGTGGACCTATTGCTGATCATATAAATGAATTCAATATGATCATAAGTCAACTGAGTTCGGTGGAAATTAATTTCGAAGATGAAATTAAAGCGTTGATTTTGATGTCATCCTTACCCGAGTCATGGGATACTGTTGTTGCCGCAATCAGCAGTTCCCGAGGATCTGATAAACTGAAGTTTGGTGAAATTCGAGATGTAGTTCTCAGCGAAAGTATTCGCAAACGAGAAACTGGAGATTCATCAGGCAATGCTCTCAGTGTTGATCGAAGGGGAAGAAGTAAATCAAAAAGCTCAAACAAACATGGGCGATCAAAATCAAAGAACCGGGGAAAATCTCTAAACAAACCCAATGTAACGTGTTGGAGCTGTGGGGGAAGAGGACACTTTCGAACAGATTGTACAAAACTGAAGAAGAAGCAGAATCATAAATCTGAAGATGATGATGATTCTATATATACAATAGAAGATACTAAGGACATTCTAATCCTTAGCGTGGACAGCCCAGCTAATTCCTGAATTTTGGATTCAGGTGCATCGTTCCATTCGTCTCCAAGTAAGGAATTGTTTCAAAATTTCAAATTAGAAAATTTCAGGAAGGTGTATCTTGCCGACAACAAAACTCTAGAGATTGAAGAAAAGGGAGATGTCTCCATACAAATTTGAGCAGAAAATCAGTGGACATTACAAGATGTCAGATACATTCCTGGTCTCAAGAAGAACCTGATCTCTATTGGTCAGTTGGATAGCACAGGCTGTACAACAGAGTTTGGAAAGAGTTCATGGAAGATTGTGAAGGGCGCCATGGTTGTTGCACGTGGCACAAAATCCGGAACCTTATACACTATTGCAGAGTGTATAAACATGACTGCTGCTGCTGAGAGTGCTTCCAATTCAAGTCTATAGCACAATAGACTTGGACATATGAGCGTCAAAGGAATGAAGATGTTGACTGCGAAAGGAGCTTTAGAAGGCTTAAAATCTGTTGATATGGGTCTTTGTGAGAGCTGCGTTATGGGCAAACAGAAACGAGTTAGTTTCACAAAGGCTGCTAGAGAACCAAAGAAAGTGCGGTTGGAAATGGTCCATACAGACGTATGGGGACCATCTCCAGTTTCATCACTTGGTGGATCAAGGTACTATGTCATCTTCATCGATGACTTCAGTAGGAAGGTATGGGTTTACTTTCTGAAACACAAGTCAGATGTGTTCACCACCTTCAAGAAGTGGAAAGCTGAAGTTGAAAATTAGACCGGCTTGAAAATCAAATGCCTGAGGTCTGACAATGGAGGAGAGTACAACAAATCAGAGTTTATAACATTTTGTGCAGCTGAGGGAATTAGGTTAATAAGAACAATTCCCGGTAAGGAAGGACAAAATGGCATTGCAGAAAGGATGAACAAAACATTGAATGAGCGAGCAAGAAGCATGAGGAATCATTCTAGACTACCAAAGACATTCTAGGCTGATGCTGTGAACACAGCAGCATATTTGATTAATAGAGGGTCGTCAGTACCCTTGAAGTTCAAATTGCCCGAAGAAGTATGGACAGGGAAAGAACTCAAGTACTCTCACTTGAGAACTTTTGGTTGTACAGCGTATGTTCATGTTGATCCAGAGAAGAGAGATAAGCTTGATGCTAAAGTTGTGAAATGCTACTTCATAGGCTATGGCTCTAACATGTTCAGATATAGGTTTTGGGATGAGAAAAATAAGAAAATTCTAAGACACTGCGATGTGACCTTTGATGAAAATGTCATGTACAAGGATAGAGAGAAGATAAACCCTGAGACTACAAAGCAAGTGGGAGTTGAACTTGAGTGGCAGGAAAATTCACGTAGTGATGTTACAACAGAAGCTCAAGAAACTCTTGATCCTATTGCTAAAGAACCAGAAGTGGAGCAAGTTGCACCTGAGCAGGTGTTGAGAAGATCATCCAGAACTACTAGAGCACCAAATAGATATTTAGCCTCATTACATTATCTGTTGCTGACTGACGAAGGAGAACCAGAGTTCTTTGATGAGGCTCTACAAGTCGAAGATTCAACCAAGTGGGAGCAAGCCATGGATGATGAGATGAGCTCACTTGAAAATAATAATACGTGGGTGCTGACTGAGTTGCCTACAAGAAAGAGAGCTCTGTTGAATAAATGGGTGTTCAGAATCAAAGTTGAACCAGATGGCAGAAGGAGGTTTAAGGCTCGGTTAGTAGTTAAAGGATATTCACAAAGAAAAGGCATTGATTATGCCGAGATCTTCTCTCCAGTGGTGAAATTAACTACTATCCGAATTCTGCTGAGTATTGTTGCATCAGAGAATTTGCACCTTGAGCAAATGGATGTAAAAACGACGTTTTTACATGGAGATCTAGATGAGGAGATCTATATGCAACAACCAGAAGGGTTTGCAGCTCCAGGAAAGGAGCACATGGTGTGTAAGCTCAATAAGAGCTTGTATGGACTGAAACAAGCACCGAGACAATGGTACAAGAAGTTTGACTCCTTCATGAGCAAGAGTGGTTTCCACAGGAGTGAAAAGGATCAGTGTTGCTACCTCAAGAAATACACTGATTCTTATGTGTTTCTACTCCTATATGTGGATGATATACTAATTGCTAGATCAAGTATGAGGGAGATAAACCACCTGAAGGCAAGCTTGTCTTTAGTATTTGAGATGAAAGATTTAGGTGCAGCGAAGCAGATCCTTGGGATGAGGATTTCTCGAGATAGATCTGCTGGCACATTAAATCTATCCCAAGAGCAGTACATTGAGAAGGTGTTACCCAAATTTAAGATGAATAACGCTAAACCCAGGACTACCCCCTTGGCAAATCATATTAAATTGTCAAAGGGGCAATCTCCCAAGACAGTTGAGGAACGTGAGCACATGGCATCAGTTCCGTACGCTTCTGCAGTTGGGAGTTTGATGTATGCTATGGTCTGCACTAGACCTGACATAACACATGCAGTGGGAGTTGTTAGCAAGTACATGGCAAATCTAGGGAAGGAACATTGGGAAGCTGTGAAGTGGCTTCTGAGATATCTGAAAGGTACATCCAATACTACACTTTGTTATGGCAATGGTAAAGTAGTTCTGCAAGGTTTTGTGGATGCTGATTTGAGTGGAGATGTAGACTCCAGCAAGAGCACATCTGGATATATCTACACTATAGATGGAACAGCAGTAAGTTGGATGTCCAAGCTTCAGAAATGCGTTGCTCTTTCATCTACTGAAGCTGAGTACGTGGCCATAGCTGAAGCTGGAAAGGAGATAATATGGATGACAGACTAACTAGAAGAATTAGGCCGGAATCAGTGCAAGAAGATCCTTTGTACAGATAGTCAAAGTGCCATACAGTTGGTGAAAAACCCAGTCTATCATTCAAGGACAAAACACATTAAAAGATGGTACCATTCACTCGCAGGTTAGTGGAAGAAGGCGATATGTGTTTGGAGAAGATAGAGGGTGCAAAGAATTCAACAGACATGTTGACAAAATGTGTCGATGTTGAAAAATTAAGGTTATGCAAAGCCCTAATTGTTATGGTGTAGGATCAGTCTCCAAGTGGGAGAATTGTTAAGTTATGGAGTCTGCTCCCTATATTTATAGCTTGGTCAACTGCTATATCCGGTAAAGCTATATTTGGTAAAGCCATATATGGTAAAGCTATATCCGGTAAAGCTATATATGGTAAATAGCTATATATAATAGATGGTTAAATCTGGTAAAGCTATATATATTAGACTGAACCATATATATATCCCGTCCAGTAGAGCTTTGGAAATGTACTTTCTATTCTCTGTAATTCTCTCTTGTTGTACATACCTGAAGTCATCAATAAAAGAAAAAAAATTCTTTTAGCTAGAGTTCTCCTTGCAATTTTCTCTATCCCTTTCTTTGTGTTCATCTAGATCGAGCATGTGCATTGTTGTGTGATCCTAACATGAGCTATTACTTAGGTATTGAGGTACGACAAAGCAGTGAATCAATCACTTTATGTCAAGCCGAATATGCAAGAAAAATCCTAGAGAAGCTAGGAATAGGGGAGTGCAATCCTTGTTAGATTCTCATGGGACCAATAATAAGATGAGCAAGCATGGGAATGGAGAACCTGCGGTTGACAAAACACTTTACAGAAGTGTTATTGGAAGCTTACGCTTTCTGGTTAATACCCGGCCCAACATAGCCTACTTTGTTGGTGTGATGAGTAGATACATGGAGGCACCAACAACTTCACATCTCACTGTAGTAAAACAAATATTGAGGTATGTGAAAGGTACTCTAAGTTTTGGCTGTGTTTATAAGAAGCTATCGAATGTGGAGCTGGTGGAATTTAGCGACAGTGATATGGCTGGGGATATTGATGATAGGAAGAGTACAACTGGAGTGTTGTACTATTTGGAAGTAAATCCAATAACCTGGGTATCACAGAAGCAGAAGATGGTGGCTTTCTCATCATGGGAGGCTGAGTATATAGCTGCAACTGCTGGAACATGTCAAGGAGTATGGTTGGGCAGGATTTTGAGTAACATCAGTCAACTGCAAGTAAAACCCAAGCTTAATGTTGACAACAAGTCAGCTATAGCATTGACGAAAAATCTTATTTACCATGATCGAAGTAAGCACATTGATACCAAGTTCCACTTTATTTACCAATGTGTACAAACTGAAGCTATTGAACTGGAATATGTGAACACAGATGAACAGTTGGCGAATAAAGCCGTTAGCAAGACAACGGTTTCTGGAGATAAGAGAGAAGATTGGCTTGAAGAAAGTCGATTCATGATAGTTAAACAAGTTTAGAGGAGTGATTGTTGGTTATAAACTTGTTTTTTTATTTTGCTTTATAAGTTTTTTTTTTTTGTTAAAAAATAAAAAAGAAATAGTGGTTAGTATTTATTTTATTTCTGTTGCTTATTTCTCCATGAAAAAAGGATGGAGATATTGGAAGTAGTGGAAGGAACTAGTTTTTAGCGAGTGGAATAATATGAGTAGAAGGAATGGTGAAGTGCTTGCTGATTTGTAGTAGAAATGGGTAAAATTTTTATTATATAAGGAAAACGGTGCAAGCTCTAAAGACACCACAAAAAGAAGAAAATTAATTTGTGTGTTTTCGCTTCTTCTCCCTTTCTGTTACTTTTTTTTCTTTCATCCACTACGATGAAGTCATCACTAAATTGGAACACCCAACTACGGTTATAGAGGTATGAAGCTTCCTAGGGTTAGCAAGCTACTATCGAAGATTTGTTCAAGACTTCGCTAGAATAGTCTCGCCTCTTACACATTTTACAAGGAAGGGCATACCTTTCATATGCAATGACGCACGTGAGGCCAGTGCCAAGATCTAAAATAAAGACTAGTGTCAGCTTCAATGCTCATGGTTCCAAAAAGCTCAGAGGGATACGTAATCTACAACGATGCATCCAAAAAAAAATATTAGGGTGCATGTTGATGCAACATTGTAAGGTTGTTACTTATGCATCACTCCAATTGAAAGAATATGAAAAGGACTACCCTACGCACAACCTAGAATCGCCCGTAGTAGTATTGGCAATATAGATATGGTGACACTACTTGTATGGAGAAGAGACCCAAATTTACACCGACCACAATAGCTTATAATACTTCTTCACCAAAAAAGAACTGAATGTGAGACAACGAAGGTAGTTGGAATTAGTGAAGGACTACGATATAGATATCCAGTACCACCCTGGAAAGGCAAACGTAGTCGGAGATGCCCTAAATCATAAAACGGCACACTCGTCGGTCCTCATCACTAGAGAGTTAAAAGTACAATCGAACTTCGAGTGAATTTGTACTAAAAGTGTTAGTTGCTATGTTTTAGTAATCCTGAACATGAGGTCACTAATATGGTCTTCTGCCGCATCGTTTTGGCATGATATTCTGATATTCTACTTTCCGTTAGGGTTTTGTTTTTTTCTTTTGTCAAGCATTGTACTGGCTATCAATATAGTCATTTTTCACGTCGATGCAGGCGCTCGGGTCGAAGTTCGATTTGGGTTGGCTCACAATCGCGTTTACGGTTAGGCTGCTAATTGGGTTTCTATTTACGAATTAGGCTGCTGACTGGGTTTCTATTTACAGACTTGGGCGCGAGTGAGTTAGGCTGCGGGCTTGTTTGGTTGGGTCGAGGGAACTTGGTTCTCAAGTTTGTAGACGTAGGCATGGGTCGCGGGTTGCGGGCTGGATTGACAGTTGGCTACTGGTTCGAGGAGGGATTTGGGCTTCGAGTTCTACAAGTAGGCTTGAGACAGGTCACAGGCTAAATTATTAGGCTACAATGTGTTTGGGTCTCGGGTATTCGATTCGGGTTTGACTTGAATCCATTCCATTTGTCTTCCTTACCCAACTCAGCTCGATTCTCCACTGTCCTTTTCTCTCTCCTCGTTAAGACGGTTTCCGATGCCACCTTCTTTATCTCTCTTTCGTCATCTTCTTCTTCTCTCTCTCTCAAAGTTTCGTGGTTGTTGGACGTTTGTTGAGGTAGATCAGAAATTCTTCCAAAAGTTTGATTTTTCGAATTCCCTCTTCAAGGACGATGATGCACATTGTGAATCCTCTTTGGAGAATATACTAAGGTCGGTGAGGTCTTTCATGGTTGATCTATTTGGTTAAAATGCGGGGTTGAGGGTTTCGACATCACGGGTTTCCCTGCTGGAGCTTTTCTTTAGTTTTCTCCTTCTCTCGAATTTTTTTCGCCTCTTCTTTGGTTGTAGTTGTTCTGAGTGGTTTAGGTGTTGAGAAATAAACTTAAATGCAATAGAAAGAAGAAAAAAAATAATTATGATTTTTTATTTGTTATTTGGTGAAAAGGACCCTTACGAAATTTGAGAGAGGAAAGGGCTTATGAGAGAGAGAAAAGTGAGGCACTCAATTTGCGAGGGAAAAGGGTTATGGGAGAGAGAAAAGTGAGGGAAGTTACGCTAAACTTAGCCTTGTAAAAACTATAGAAGGGCCTTATGTATGTTGTAAAGTGTGGAGAGAGAAAAAGAACAAGAGAGAAGAAAAGCATAAAGCAATTTAGTTATTGTATAATAACCTTTTCAGAACTTCTTTGTCTCATTGTCTCAATCCCTTTTTGAGAATGTTATCTAAATGAGTTAGATTCAAAGTGAGCGTTTTTTTTTCTCAAGTTGGCATCGGAGCGGCTTTACTTTTCTACAAATTGGTATTAGAGCAATTTCAATTTCAACAAATTGGTATCAGAGCGATTTCAATTTCAACATTAGGGAGGTTGTTGACGTTCGTGTGGCGATGGTTGAAGGTTGAAGGAGGCATTGTGAGGGGTCAGGGAACACACTTTCGCACGGGTCACGGAATTACCGGCGACTAAGTTTTTTTGTTTTTTTTTTATAATTCAGATTCGTTACATTATTTACCCCTAAAACGAACTTTCGTCCTCGAAATTTTTAAATTCTTGTACTAACTCGGGTATTATTCTCTTATTTCATCCTCCTGCACCCACCGTGTCCCCCTTGATATGGTTGCTCCGACACAACACCAAAACGAACGCAATGTCCCTGGTTTGGTAGCACTTTCACTTCTTGGGTTAAAATTCTATTGGTTTTCCTCGTAACTCAAATCTTCATTGAGTCGGAGGGGCTCGTAGTCTATTATGTGTATAGGGCTCGTCATGTATTTACTCTACATCTACACGTGAATTACCTCGTGTACTTCTAAGAGGGAGGGAGGTAGGGCTAACTTATACACTAAATACCAATTCACTCGACAATTTTGCCAGGTCCAATGCATCTAGGACTTACTTGCCCTTACGTCTGAACCTCAAGAAGCCTCTCATGGGTGCTACCTTTAGGAATACTTGGTCCCCTACCTCAAACTCTAAGTCTCTATGTCTTACATCAGCATAACTTTTTTTTGTCTACTCTGAGCGGTACACATTCTCACTCAAATTTTATGGATAGTCGCATTGGCGACTAGGTCTGGCTCGGGTCCTACTAGCTTTCTCTCACCTACCTCATCCCAACATAGTGGGACGTGCACCGTTTCCCATAAAGGATCTCGAACAGTGTCATTCAAAAAGTGGCTTGAAAGCACAAATTCCCTTAAAGTCTAATACGCAAGAACGTAGAATGTCCTCTAAGATTTGGTGCTCAGTTTGTCAATCTGTTTGGGGGTGGAAGGAGGTGCCAAAGTCGAGCCGAGTACCCAACGCTTTTTGAAGTCTGCGCCAAAACGCTGACGTAAAGCGTGGATCTCGATTCGACACTATAAACACTAGAACTCCATGAAGTCTTACTATTTCTTCAAATACAGTTGTGCTTAGTTATCAATTATATATGTGCCTTTTTCAGGTAAGAAGTGTGTCGACTTGGTCAACCTATCGACAATTACCCAGATCGTTGTATAGGCTTAGAGCGTTTTGTGTAATCCTACTATGAAGTCCATTGCTATGTTTTTCCACTTCCACTTCGGTATACTTAACGGCTGTAACATCTTAGTACCCAGAAATGTTGTTTTAAATCTTAGTACATCTTAGTACCCCCTTGGTGCATGACAAATGGCAAGGTGTGAGCTTCCGTCAGTATCTCTTTCCTTAACTCCTCTATTGCCAAGACACATAGGCGTCCCTGATACAATAGTCCTTCATCTGAGGACTTTGAGAATCCGTCAACCAGACTTACGTCTAGCTGACCTAAGACTTTTTGTACGTTAGGATCCTCTCGTTGGGAGGTAATAATTCTCTGCCTAAGCATAGGTTGCACTATGAGTCTGGCCAGCTGTGCTATGATTCCCTCGCTCGCTACAGCTATGCTGGCTTGCTCAAATTCTATTTATACCCTTACTTTTCTTGTAATGAGGGCCGACGAGTAGGCTGTCTTTCTACTCAAAGCGTCTGCGACCACGTTTGCTTTTCCAGGGTGGTACTGGATATCTACATCGTAGTCCCACCAATTCTAGTCACCTTCTCTGCCTCATATTTAACTCTTTCTACGTGAAGAAATATTTTAAACTCTTGTGGTTGGTAAAACTTTGAGTTCTCTCCATACAAGAAGTGTCGCCAAATTTTTAGTGTGAACACTACAACGGCCAACTCTATGTCGTGGGTAGGGTAATTTTTTTCGTATTCTTTTAGTTGACGGGACGAGTATGCAACAACCTTACATGTTACATTAACACACATGCTAGTCCCTTCATGGACCACTATAGATTACGTACCCTTCGGAGCATTCAGGTACTGTGAGTACCTGGACTGTTACCAATCTCTCTTTTAGGTTCTGGAAGCTTGCCTCACAAGCATCATTCCATATAAATGATACCCCTTTTCTCGTTAACTGTGTCAAAGGCGAGGCTATCCTAGTGAAATCCTGCACAAACCATCAATAGTATCCCGCAAGTCCTAAGAAACTTCGTACTGATGTTATCGTAGTTGGGCGTTCGCACTTTGTGACCGCTTTGACCTTAGTGGGATCTACGGATACTCCATCCTTTGTCACCACGTGTCCTAGGAAAAAGACTTGTCATAACCAATATTCACACTTTGAGAACATCGCGTATAACTTGTTCTCTCTTAGGGTGGTTAGGACTTTTCAAAAATGTCACTGGTCTGTTTTCGAGTACACTAGGATGTCATTAATGAGCATGATCACGAAAGTGTCAAGACAGTCCTTGAACCCTCAGTTCATTAACATTATTAACACAACTGGAGCATTGGTGAGGCCAAATGACATCACTACGAACTCATAGTGATCGTACCTTGTCCTAAATGCTGTCTTTGGTACGTCTTTTTCTTTAATCTTTATTTAATGGTAACCTAACTGCATATTTATCTTAGAAAATATCGTTGCCTCTCTGAGTTGATCAAATAAGTTTTCCATTCTAGGTGGAGGGTATTTGTTCTTTATGTTTCTCTTATTTAGCTCTCTTTAATCGATGCATAGACGCATCAATCCATCTTTCTTCTTAACAAACAACACTAGCGCACTCTAGGGGGATACGCTAGGTCAAATGAACCCTTTATTCAGTAAGTCTTGTAATTACGCCTTGAGTTCCTTCAACTCTGCTGGCACCATGTGATAGGGTGCTTTGGAAATAGGCCTAGTTCCTAGCTCTTGTTCGATAACGAAGTCGATCGCTCATGAAGGGGGTATTCTAGGTAGATCGTCTGGAAATACATCTGGGAACTCATTTACTATTGGCACCTTTTCTAGAGTCTCTTTTTTTCCTCTTACGTCTACGACACATGCTAATATATCCCATCCGCCTTGTTGGACTAACCTCTTTGCTTTCATCATCAAGACTACCTATGATTACTTGGTCATTCTTTATTCTATCCCTAGCTACTAAGTCTACCCCCGAAGGGGTGCATACAGACATTTCATGCAATAAGGGTTCTAATTCATACCCCGTCTCTAATCCTTCTTGAGGTGGACTCTCTTCAGCCTCACCTCGTCCTCTACTTCTAATAGGAGATCGTCCCCTTCCTTGTCTTACTCTTTTGCGCAGTCTAGCTAGCATGGTTCTAGAAACCAAGATAACATCTCTTAAATCTAAGGTTCACCACTATGCATATATATTATTAAAAATACATACACTAAAGTCACATCATATTGGAAACAAAATTACTCAGCATACAATAAATCACATATACTCTATAATAAATACATGAAATATCACAACAATTTCAGTAATATCAACAGAAAAATGCATGCGAATTCGAAAATGTTTCTCTTTTCTTATCTTATGCAAGACGTACCTGACAGTGACGAGACATTGACGTTGTGACCATGGAATGTGCCAAGCCTACATCGTAGGCTAGTCTATAGAATCTAAAACCTAGAGCTTTGCTATCAACTATAACGACCCTAAATTTTCACATACTTAGAGTCGCTACTAACGTCTCATGCTCATCTATAATGTGGAAATATAACTCTTACATGAACATCCTTAATAACGTAAACTTTGAAAAATGCTTAAAACAACATCTTATCTGAAAAACACAGTCATGGTCTTATATATTTAAATACGAAATATTGAAATTTAAAGAAAATAAAAGAAATACAAAGTAATTTAAAACAATGAAATGCATAACAACCTATTCTAACCTAAACCTAGAAATTTAAATATGAATCTACCGCATGCACGTGCCACAATCTCTGCTCGCGATGTTGCCTTCCTCCATACAAGTGCGCCTTGTCTTTACCTGAAAAATGATATGGCACACGGCTAGAGTATTTCGAAGAATACTCAGTAAATGGCCCCACTATAGGGGGGTCATGCAAATACAAACACATGCAATCATGATTTAGAAACCTATCTCTAACATCATCGGGGTGGCCTCTAGTCTTGGACAAATTGGATGTGTAGTACTTTCCTACACACGATTCACATGTGCAAGTGTGAATCTCCAAGGCGCTCACACACCCGCTGGACCCTTTGGTCAAGCTAATCTGTAGTGACATCCAGAGGTTAGCTTAACCCCATAGTGTCATGCACCTCATGAACACCCTCATCTGTGCGCATTTGCACTAATAATCATATTGTGTGCGTTCGCGCTCATCATCTCTAGGGGAAGTGCACCTATGCTTATGAACTTACAACATGCATGAGGTCCCTCTAAATCCATCATAATGTCTTTTCTGACACAACCCTCTAGTCTCATCTCTTTGTTACTCTAGGTAACACTTACTCGTGGATATTTATATTAATATGATTTTCATGCTCTTAGGGTTGTGTCCTATGTCGATCTAACGATACTCACCACTATTAGGGTCACGGAATGCAAACACATGCAACTCATACTTAAGGACCTATCGTTAAAACCATCATAGGGGTGGCCTCAAGTTCCGACAAAATTGGATGTGCGTGCGAGCGAGAGTCTTCAGACAGTTCGCACGCCCCCTAGACCTACCATAGTCGGGCTAATTGTCCGTCGCCAAACGTTCGTAGGTTAGCAAATCCCGAGTGTTATGCGGGGCATGATGATGACCATCATCTTCATATTCATAGTGTACGCGTTTTGTAAAAATAATAACATCATCAATAAAAAAAGTTTAAAAATGATAGAATGGTAAGAAAAATTTGTAGAGTTAGAAAATGTTCATACAAAATTGAAATGGATGGAATATAGAGTAAGAATCTGACTCAAAATTTTGGATCATATCTTCTCCCTCTTCCCCCTTATTTTCTTCATTCTTGGATTCTTCCATCTAAAGAGGAGGGAAGAGAGATAGGAGAGAAATCTACAGCTAGAACGTAGTAGATCGAGTTAACCAACAAGTCAATTCTCTGCTTTTTTGGGTGAGCAGTATTTTGAGAAGAATTTATAAACATTCATGCCACACTTAAAGACGTTCGTTCAAACCAATTCATTTAACTAGAGGGAAGTATTAACTTTCCAACGAACTTTGGAAGAAAATAACTTAGGCTACAATTCACGAGAAGGTATGAAGTCAATCCCAAGACCTTCCTTGTAACACCATTTTAAGTTTCATGAAGAAATCAAGGGGAGCAATGTCATGATTGGAGCAGATGAGAGGCGTTTTAAAACGGCAGCGCTATTGGACATGCGCGTCTTCCTCTTTACAGAGGAAGAGGATGATGACGTGGCCAGTTCAGTTGAACCCCCCATGTCAAACTGAACTGTGACCCTCTCTCAATTTTTCTTAATTTTAATCCTCTTCTAGACCGATTGTCATGAAAACTTTATGGTTATAGAAACTTGACACCCCAAGGATTGTGTCAAAGAAAATTTGAAGCAATTGAGATACCAATTTTCTTAAGAAATTTCATAAGAAATACTTGTAGGAATTGCTAAAATTTTTATATAAACATTAAAGCAAGTATGAATTACGAGGTAAGTAACTATCAGAATTTTCTTAAGAAATACTTGTAGGAATTGCTTGAATTTTTATATAAACATTAAACCAAGTATGAATTAAAGATATATGAAAGAAAAGTATCAAGAACCATGAGTTAAGACCCTAAACGGATCAAATTTCTTGAGATTTATGTAACATCAAAATAACCTACCAAATGAATTCTGCTGCCCATGAACTTTTAGTTCTGAGCATACTATGGTATGTTAAGATTATATATGCAATTTGATAGTCATTGCACAAAGTTGAGTAGTAAACCAAATAACGGTATAAAATGACCATAATGCTCCTAAGACAACTTACCTTCGGTTCATGATCTAATGACCTCTAAATGTTATGAAATTTTGTAGTAGGTTTTTTTTTTAATTATTATTATTTTTTTTTTTAATGATTGATGACATACTAAAATCTAAAAGGAATTGGAACACGGAGGTCAAACCAAGAATTAGGTGGTAAAATGACCAAAATGCCCCCATGACCTTTTCAGGTATTTCAAGGTCTAAACCCCTCTACTTGACTTACTACTTCTTACAAAGCCTATTCATAAGGGCATAAAGATATTTTCAAGATTTCAAGTCGTTAAAAATGAGAAGCTTTGATCCCATGCTAAGAATGAGAAACATAACTGGGATCCAAAGTCCAATTTTCATTAATGTTGGTGAAGTTTAAATAGGATACAAGCAACCAACTAAATCATAGAAATAAGAGAAATCCATAATCTCATTGCTTCATTTTTTATTCGCAATAACTATATTTATTTTTGAGCACGAGTTTTTGTCGGTAAAAAAGAAATCAAATGGATTCGAGGGGGCTTTTCGAGAACGTATCAATCAGCTAGACCCATGCTTTGAATTGTTTCATGCCATAAATAAATACGAACACTCAAGAAATCCGTCGGACGGGCTAAATGATGCGGAGAAGGCTAGTGACCGTGATCCACAAGACTAAATGAACTAATTGGTTCTATAGGATATACTATAAATTAAAATTAGTACATTCTCCATCCACTTACAACCAATTTCAAAAAGGGAGGAAAATCCTAACTGATTACCGCTCTATAAACTATATTTCATAACTAATCTTATATCCTAAATCAAATTTCTTAATACAAGTTAATTAGAACAATTTTGAAACCCAGGCCAAGTTAGAGCCTAAGAAACGTTTAAAGGGATTACCTCAAGTAATTCTTCCCAAAACTCAAGGCTCTTCTATAATTATCTATAGAACTCACTATGACTTCATGAAATTCTAAATGACTCAGGTAGGCTACTAAGTTTTGTAGAGCTTAAGAATGCATGATACGACTTATGTTTTCATAAATTACAAACCTTAGAATTTATAGAATGTTGAAGACTGAGAACCAAGAAAAATACTATACAATCTCTACAACTACCAAAATAAGAAAAACACTAGGTACCACTCAAGAATAAGGGACCATGGTCCTTAAACTAAGAAACTCAAAAAACTCAAGAAACTCCTAAGACTTCCCACGGTATAGCATGTTCCTGACTTAGACTACGTAGCTTTGAACGTATGAAGCCTTGAGTGTAGGTATTGAGACTATGCTGCTTGGAATGTATGAAGTGCAATGATTGACTTGTTTGTAATGATTATATCAATTGACACAACTTCTCCTACCGTGCATAAAAGTGCAACACTAAATATATAGATGAGTGACCTATAGTTAACAATAAAAATTTATTAATTAAAGAGTTTAATTATTTAATTTTGGGTCATTGAATCTTATAAAATCATAAGGTCTCTTTGCTAACTCATGTGCTCATAATACTAAAAGATTCAATTTAGTTAAATGAAAAATTAAATTTTAGTATATTAGATATATTAAATATAAACAAGAAAATAGATCTAATTTAAAGGTTCAAATAAATATTTAATATATTAAATACAAATAGAGAAAAATATATTTAGTTTAAAGTATTTATTGAATATATTAGATATAATAAAGATAAATAGACAAAATAATAATAATAATCTTAAGTGTTCACATTAATATTTAATGTATTAAATATATTAAACATAAAAGCGAAAAATATATTTATTGTATCACACTTCGATTCTTGGCTGAGATTCTCCCGATTATACCCCAACCATAACTCCGCATTAGTTTTCAACATAAATGATGCATGTCACCTTTTGATCATCCAGACAGTTCATTAATAAGAAGATTGTCTTAATTGATGATTGTCACAATTGTGTCTACGTTGGGTCTCGTGAGGCACCATTAAAGGTACAAGGATCTACCCCTTGAAATCCTGCATTAGCGCTTCTCGCAATGACTGCGTACTATTGGTCTGCTGGGTGGGCACCACCATTTGCATCCCAACCTAGAATGATTCCCACAGCATGGTAGTCATGGGGTCCATTCTAGCCGTCGGTGCCACTGAGGTGGCACTGCTGTGTCAATTTGAGTTACTGATCCTTCACGAGGTGGACTCCCTCTACCTCTACCCCATCCTTTGACAAGGGGTCATCTTCTTCCCCTGCGCCCTCTTCCACGTCCTCTAGGTGATATGATCTATAAACAACACGTAATTACTCTTAAGTGAGGATCTCTCGGTACAAAAAATATGTCGTACACTATATCATGATAAACACACGACTCAGTCAACAATAGCACACTTGACAATAACATTCAATATCTTTTTTATTATTTTACGTATGACATACTTGACGGCGACGGTGCATCAGCGGTGGGACCATTGAACGTATTAAAACTACCTCGTATGCTAGTCAACAGAATCTGTAACCTAGGGCTCTGATACCAACTGTAATGACCCTATTTTTCTACTGAAATAGAGTCGCTACGATATGAATGACCTTCTTTTGCAAAAACATTCATTTAAATAATTCATAACACACGATGTCATGGACTTAAACATACATAATAAAACCTTAAAACAAAACAACTAAAAATAAACCACATGAAATTTGGATAAAACAAAAAAGGATTAAAATGATGCCCTAATCTAACTTAAGGACTACAAACTAAATAAAATGCAATTTATCCTAGCACAAGTTCCATGGTTCTGAAATCGGGGTTATGAAATGGAGTCACATACAACATGGTGGGACCTATCATTTAAAACATCATGTGTAATACTTCTCTACACATGGCCCATACGTGTGAACGTGAATCCACCAGATGGGCTCGTACGCCTCCTAGGCCTACTGGTGGGCTAGCACTCGCTGATGGGCTATTGCTGGACACCTAGATGGAATAGCAGTCATCGTAGCATTATGGCAAACATGATGGTCACAATCAGTATCATGGTGTACGTGTCCGTACTCACCATAATGGAGAAGTATCTTGATGCACGTTCTCCATACTTTCTATCGTAGTATGATAGGTGGGAATTCAAATGTAGAAGTATAAAAATATATATTTATATTAAAGTATATGCATAAACTTTTAAAAATGACTGCATAGCATAGTGAATAATCATGTTAGTATATGTTATTAACTCTCGATTATCCTTGTAACGCCCCTAATTTTCTTTAACCTAATTAGTGACGTCACCCATGCATACTTATCTCATTACGCGGAAGCTCATCATAAATAACCTTGAAAGAGTCTTTCATAAATATTCATGAATCCAAAACAAAACCTAAACTCCGAAAATAAACCTTCAATACTGAATTCAAAATAAATCCAAATAAAACAATACTCAATGTTATAACTTAAAACAGTCTAATAAAAGTAAACTCCTAAAAATATCCTGTCTCCAACTTCCATGGTGGCCTCAGCTCTGCCGTCAACCGTACATTGGTGCCTTGCCTTTACCTGAAAAATGTAGGTAGCACGTGGCTTGAGTATTTTATGAAATACTCAGTAAGTCACCCCACTATTGGGGTTAAGAATGCAGACACATGCAACATATGAGCGGGACCTAACTTTTCATAAACTTTTCATAGCCTTCGGCGCTTTTCTATTCCGGGTAGGGTTGGATGTGTGGTACTCCTTCACACATGGCCCCATGTATGTGTACATGGACCCACCAGACAGGCTCGTAAACATACCCCCTAGGCTTGACTTGGTTGGACACAACGTGTTACACGTAGCCGGACACCACAGAATAGAAAAGGGCCCGCATGATATCATGGCGAACATAAATATCGTATTTCATTCTTTCGTAACATAAAGGGGAAGAATCCTGATGCACGTGACATACATATATGCATGAGGTCCCTTAACGTATCTAACATGGCATTACAAAAGTAGTGCTAACATCGCATTTGCATTTCTTACATCACATGGCATCTCACATGGCTTACATTACATGGCATATTACATAAACATTCCAGTTGCATAAACATCTCATGACATGACTCGATAATTCTACGTGTATCTATGGCATCGATCAACATATTCATGGCATATAATACTAACATCTCATTCATGACTTCACATAACATAAACAGTCAACCGTCAACATAATTCATACATCACATAACATACACAATCGACAATCAACACAATCTATACATCACATAATCATATCAAATAAATATGGTGCATGTAGGGGGCACAGGGCACGCACCATCATACAACACGTAGTAAGCGTAGTAAGGTCACTTACCTCGATGGTCTTGGTTGAGTCACTCACAACGAGCTAATCCCAGCGGTCAAATACGTCCTATGATAACCACATAAAAACTCAGGAACCTTTCATAACATACCCTAGCTAAACCTCATGCTATTTATCAAAATAAACCCCCGACCTAATCTATCTTTAAGGTTTAGGAACTATACTGACCTCGGATGGTAAAACTAAGGGCAGAAACCGCTTCGGAGGGGCCAAAAACCTTGAAATCGATATATTACAGTGATACCTTGCCGCTAAGCCTAGTTGCCGAGCCGGCCAACTAAGCCGCCAAGTCGAGCTGCGGGAATTGACGGAACTGAGCCGATTTCGTACACGTGCGAGCCGACCACACACTGTGTACGCGTGCAAAGTTGCCGGAGCTGCTGGGTGTGCGTCTGCGGCTCGACTCAATTCCAAAGACCTCGCCTTCCTTACTCACAAGCAACGAAACCCTAGTTTCTGCCTCCCCGATTCCGGCGACGCGCCGACGATCCCACAACGTCCTCAATACCGATTTCCGACGGTCAACCTTCTTTGACAAAATGATCCCAACATCAATGCCTTACTTCTACTCGATTCTTCCTCCGAAAGCAACCCCAACATTCCGGAGGAAAATTTGGAGGAAAATCGTTTTTAAGGGATGTAAAAGGTTGGGCATAGGAATATAAAACTAGTCTCAAGACATTTACCAATAAAGCATCCTAGGGTTTTAGAATAAGGAAATTTGGAGAAATAAGAATATTTCTATTAGGAAAAATAAGAGTCTCTCATGAAATCCCTTGATTTATAGGGAGATTACATTTAATTATTTATTCTATTTTTATTTGATTTTATTTTTATTCCAGAAACCTGAATCTTTTCCATTTTCATTAAGTAATAACTTCTTGATTTAAAATTGCACCCTTTCGAGCGAGAATAAATGCATAACATGATATGTCATTTATAGAAATAAAAATAAAATAAAATTGTAACCAAATAAGGCAAAAATGGAAAATCTGAATCGTTACAATCCTCTTTTCAATAAAGAACTCCCAAATCCATAGTGTCTTTCATTGTCTAAAAACCAGTTTTAAGTGGTTTTAACTCTCACCATATGGTCAATTAAAACTAACCATTATCTAATTTGCTTCTATTGAAAGGGTCCAAACATTATTTTTCCGAGTTGTATAGTTGTCAGTAGTAAGTAGTCAACTTTTTAGTAGCCAATATTAAGATTAAAGAGCTTGATGTATTGCTAAAAATAATAATGAACGCCCGCAAAGATATAAATACTATTCAATCAATTCTAGAAAAGATATTAATACTATTCAATCAATTCTAAAAAAAAAATAGATAGGGATTTGAAATTCTAATTTTATCTTTCTTTTTTCTTTTTTCTTTTTGGATTTTATAACATTATATCATAATATAGAACAAATTTATATTTATAAATCAGTATATCATAATGTTGCGATGGAGTTGGTTTATCATGTTAGTCATAAGATAGTGGAAAAATTTTGTTTTCTAGTATAATTTAATCATATTTCTAGTATTTTAGGATAGTTAAGTCTAATTATACATAAATAATTTAAGATTATGAAATTTTAAACTACTTAAAAGGTAGTCTAAGCCTAATTATACATAAATAATTTAAGATTCTGAACATTTGAATTAGTTAAAAGGGAGTCATACTAACCTTAAACTCAAAATTTAAACTAGTTAAAATGTAGTCATACTAACCTTAAATGCTTCCGAATAGTTGAAATTAGAAGTAAAGGGTCCGAGTTATGAGACCCAAGTCGGATTAGACAGAATGCTGGCTTGAAGTCCTTAGAAAATGTATTCTCTGACTGGCTTCAAACCTTTCAAGTGGGATGATACAATGAAGTAAGGTATCTCCATTTTATATAGGAGGCCAACTCCCCACTTCTAACTTAAGGGATGTGGGACAATGTCAGTTTTTTTCTTCTAATTTCTTGGTTATTACATCAAGTTAGTTAGACAAACTCAATCAACAACCAACTTTATTCATAAAATAACCAAATCCAACCCAAATAAGTTCACAATCCAACCTAAACTATAGAGTTGGGTTGATCAAATTTTTTTTATCATCAAGTTTTTTGAACATCCCTATTGTGTATTATATTTTATATTGGTCAATTTATGCCTAATAAAAATCATTTGAACTTGACATGTATATTTATATAACCTTGGTTGGTATGTTAAGAAATAGGTCAACCTTTCAAAGTGCAGCGAACAAAGACATGTGAGTGGGATAATCCTATACAATTAGTTTGTATAAAACTGAATCACGAAACATTTAATCTCTATTTATAAATTCATTAATTGAGAAGATTAATATTTCACAGATGATCATATGCGACTTGATTTTAATTTTTTTAATTCTTAGTGAGTTACAAACTCTTGTCTATGAAGGTTATCCTTTTATTTGTATGAGTGAGAATGACTTTCGTAACCTAATCATTATGTCTACCATTTTGAGTACTAGACCAAATGGGAGATGAGAACATAATTTCACGAGATGACTTTCACCCATTCTCATATATGGTAAGTAGATGAGTAGTTTCCTTTAGTGTTGATTTTGAGATTTGAACAATGGGGCTGACCCCTCTTATTGGCTCGAGAGGGACTTAGTTTATGATTGAATCATAAACAAATGGTTTATTAGAGAATCAGTGATACTTAAGGTGAAAGATATAATTAAGGGGTATAACGAACTTTTGACCCAACAGTAATTACGAAAAAATTGTGAATGATTGACTTGTTTGTAATGATTATATCAATTGACACAACTTGTTCTACCGTGCATAAAAGTGCAACTATAAATATATAGTTAACGAATGAAAATTGATTAATTAAGACATTAATTTAGTTAAAAGAAAATTTTGAAGGATACAAATTAAAATTTAATCTAAGAAAATAGATCTAATTTGAAGGGTTGGAATAAATATTTAATATGTTAAATAAATACGAATAGAGAAAAATATATTTAATTTAAAGTGTTTATTTAATATATTAGATATATTAAATATAAAAAGATTAAAAAAAAAAACTTAATCTGAACCGTTCACATTAATATTTAATACATTAACTATATTAAACATAAAAGCTAAAAGTAGGTTTATTGTATCACACTCCATCTTGGCTGAGAATCCCCCGGTTATCCCCCAACTATAACTCCGCATTATTTTTTAGTATAAACGATGCACAAGTCACCTTTTGATCATTCGGACAGTTCATTTATAACGACTCAAAATTTTCTACTTAATTTAAGGTCGCGACTGTATATATATCATAAATATTGAATGCAGAAATACTACATTTAAACTTTCATGAATCATAACCTTCAGCTTAAAACACAGCCATAGACTTACGTGTTTTGAAAACACCTTTAAAAACAACACAACAAAAGGCTAAATAAAATAAATGAACGTTTAAATTAAAAACATCCTATCCTAGTTTAAGACAACGGTTCCTGGAGATAAGAGAGAAGATTGGCTTGAAGAAAGTCGATTCAACATAGTTAAACAAGTTTAGAGGAGTGATGGTTGGTTATAAACTTGTTTTTTTAAAGTTTTTTTTGGTTAAAAAAAAATAGTGGTTAGTATTTATTTTATTTCGGTTGCTTATTTCTCCATGAAAAAAGGCCGGAGATATTGGAAGCAGAGGAAGGAACTAGTTTTTAGGGGGTGAAATAATAGGAGTGGAAGGAATGATGGAGTGCTTGCTGATTTGTAGTAGAAATGGGTAAAATTTTTATTATATAAGGAAAATGGTGCAAGTTCTAAAGACACCACAAAAAGAAGAAAATTAATTTGTGTCTTAGCTTCTTCTCCCCTTCTGTTACTTTTTTTTCTTTCATTCACTATAATAGAAGTTATCACTAAATGGGAACACCCAACTACGGTTACAAAGGTATGAAGCTTCCTAGGGTTAGCAAGCTACTATGAAGATTTGTCCAAGACTTCGCCAGAATAGCCTCGCCTCTTACACATTTTACAAGGAATGGCATACCTTTTATATGCAATGACGCACATGAGGCTAGTGCCAAGACCTAAAATAAAGACTAGTGTCAGCTCCAATGCTCATGGTTCCAGAAAGCTCAGTGGGATACGTAATCCACAACGATGCATCCAAAAAAAAAAAAGATTAGGGTGCGTGTTGATGCAACATTGTAAGGTTGTTACTTATGCATCACGCCAATTGAAAGAATATGAAAAAACTACCCTACGCACAACCTAGAATCGTCCACAGTAGTATTGGCAATATAGATACGGCGATACTAACTGTATGGAGAAAAGACCCAAATTTACACCGACCACAATAGCCTGAAATACTTCTTCACCCAAAAAGAATTGAACGTGAGACAACGAAGGTAGTTGGAATTAGTGAAGGACTACGATATAGATATCTAGTACCACCCTAGAAAGGCAAATGTAGTCGAAGATGCCCTAAATCATAAAACAGCATACTCGTCGGTTCTCATCACTAGAGAGTTAAAAGTACAAGTGAACTTCGCGTGAGTTTGTTGTAAAAGTGTTAGTTGCTATTTTTAAGTTTTAGTAATCCTAACATGAGGTCACTAATATGGTCTTCTGTCGCATCGTTTTGGCATGATATTCTGATATTGTGCTTTCCGTTAGGATTTTGTTTTTCTCTTTTGTTAAGCATTGTCCTGGTTATAAATATAGTCATTTTTCACGTCGATGCAGGCGTCTCGGGTCGAGGTTCGATTTGGGTTGGCTCACGGTCGCGATTATGGTTAGGCTGCTAATTGTGTTTCTGTTTACGGACTGGGCTGCTGACTGGGTTTTTGTTTACAGACTGAGCCGCGAGTGAGTTAGGCTGCGGGCTGGTTTGGTTGGGTCAAGGGAACTTGGGCCTTAAGTTTGTAGAGGCAGGCACGGGTTGTGGGTTGCGAGTTGGATTGCAGTTGGCTATTGGTCCGAGGAGGGATTTGGGATTCAGGTTCTACAAGTAGGCTGGAGACGGGTCACAGGCTAAACTATTAGGCTACAATGGGTTTGGGTCTCGGGTATTTGATTCGCGTTTGACTCGAATCCATTCGATTCATCTTCCTTACCCAACTCAGCGCGATTCTCCAGTGTCCTTTTCTCTCTCCTCGTTGCGACGGTTTCCGATGCCACCAATCATCTCTCTTTCATCATCTTCTTCTTCTCTCTCTCAAGAAGTTTCGTGGATGCTGGACGTTTGTGGAGGTAGATCAGAAATTCTTCCAAAAGTATGATTTTTCGAATTCCCTCTTCGAGGACGACGATGCACATTGTGAATCCTCTTTGGGAAATATTTTAAGGTCGGTGAGGACTTTCATGGCTAATCTATTTGGTTAAAATGCGGGGCTGAGGGTTTCGACATCACGGGTTTCCCTACTGGAGATTTTCTTCCTTTTTCTCTCTCAAATTTTTTTTCATCTCTTCTTTCGTTGCAGTTGTTCTAAGCGACTTAGGTGTTGAGAAATAAACTTAAATGTAGGAGAGAGAAGAAAACAAAATAATTATGATTTTTTGTTTGTTATTTGATGAAAAAAACGTTACAAAATTTGAGAGGGGAAAGGGCTTATGGGAGAGAGAAGTGAGGGCACTAAATTTCAGAGGGAAAAGGGTTATGAGAGAGAGAAAAGGGAGAGAAGTTACGGCTAAACTTAGCCTTGGAAACGCTATAAAAGGGGCCTTGTGTATGTCGTAAAATGTGCAGAGAGAAAAAGAAAGAGAGAGAAAAAAGCACAAACCAATTTATTGTCTAGTTATTGCCTTTCGATAACTTCTTTGTCTCCTTGTCTCTCTCCCCTTCCCACAACCCTTTTAAAGTTTCGTGAAAGTTATCTAAATGAGTTAGATTCAGAGCGAGCGTTTTTTTTCTCAAGTTGGTATCGGAGCGGCTTTATTTTTCTCCAAATTGGTATTAGAGCAATTTCAATTTCAACTAATTATTTTCAGAGCGATTTCAATTTCAACATTGGGAAGGTTGTTGACGTTCGTGTGGCGATGGTTAAAGGTTGAAGGAGGCATTGTGAGGGGTCGGGGAACACGATTTCGCGCGTCACAGAATTATCGGCGACTATTTTTTTTTTTTTTTTTATAATTCAGATTCGTTACATTATGTACCCCTAAAAAGAACTTTCGTCCTCGAAATTTTCAAACTCTTGTACTAACTCGGGGTATTATTCTCTTATTTCATCCTCCTGCGCCAACCGTGTCCCTCTTGATATGGTTGCTCCGACACAAGACCAAAACAAACGTAATGTCCTTGGTTTGGTAACACTTTCACTTCTTGGGTTAAAATTCTATTCGTTTTCCTCGTAACTCAAATCTTCATTGAGTGGGAGCGGCTCGTAGTCTATTATGTGTATAGGGCCCGTCATGTATTTACACTACATCTACACGTGAAATACCTCGTGCACTTTAAAGAGGGAGGGAGGTAGGCCTAACTTATACAATAAATACCAATTCACTCGACAATTTTGACATGTCCAATGCATCTAGGACTTACTTGCCCTTACGTCTGAACCTCAAGAAGCCTCTCATGGGTGCTACCTTTAGGAATACTTGGTCCCCTACCTCAAACTCTAAGTCTCTACGTCTTACATCGGCATAACTTTTTTTTTTGTCTACTTTAAGCGGTACACATTCTCGCTCAAATTTTATGGATAGTCGCATTGGCGACTAGGTCTAGCTCGGGTCCTACTAGCTTTCTCTCACCTACCTCATCCCAACATAGTGGGTACCTGCACCGTTTTCCATAAAGGGCCTCGAACGGTATCATTCAAATAGAGGCTTGAAAGCGCAACTTCCCTTAAAGTCTAATATGCAAGAACGTAGAATGTCCTCTAAGATTTGGTGCTCAGTTTGTCCATCTGTTTGGGAGTGGAAGGAGGTGCCAAAGTTGAGCCGAGTACCCAACGCTTTTTTATGTCTGCGCCAAAATGCTGGCGTAAATGACACCGTTCTATTATGTGTATAGGACTCGTCATGTATTTACTCTACATCTACACTTGAAATACCTCGTGTACTTCTAAGAGGGAGGGAGGTAGGCCTAACTTATACAATAAATACCAATTCACTTGACAATTTTGACATGTCCAATGCATCTAGGACTTACTTGCCCTTACGTCTGAACCTCAAGAAGCCTCTCATGGGTGCCACCTTTAGGAATACTTGGTTCCCTACCTCAAACTCTAAGTCTCTACGTCTTACATCGGCATAACTTTTTTTTTTTGTCTACTTTGAGCGGCACACATTCTCGCTCAAATTTTGTGGATAGTCGCATTGGCGACTAGGTCTAGCTCGGATCCTACTAGCTTTCTCTCACCTACCTCATCCCAACATAGTGGGGACCTACACCGTTTTCCATAAAGGGCCTCGAACGGTGTCATTCAAATAGTGGCTTGAAAGCGCAACTTCCCTTAAAGTCTAATACGCAAGAACGTAGAATGTCCTCTAAGATTTGGTGCTCAGTTTGTCCATCTGTTTGGGAGTGGAAGGAGGTGTCAAAGTTGAGCCGAGTACCCAACGCTTTTTGAAGTCTGCGCCAAAACGCTGGCGTAAATGACATCGTTCTATTATGTGTATAGGGCCCGTCATGTATTTAGTCTACATCTACACGTGAAATACCTCGTGTACTTCTAAGAGGGAGGGAGGTAGGCCTAACTTATACAATAAATACCAATTCACTCGACAATTTTGA
>NW_019268555.1:1445820-1479042 GCF_002738365.1 Cucurbita moschata | reverse complement strand
TCGACATAACTTTTTTTTTTTTTGTCTACTTTGAGCGGTACACATTCTCGCTCAAATTTTGTGGATAGTCGCATTGGCGATTAGGTCTAGCTCGGGTCCTACTAGCTTTCTCTCACCTACTTCATCCCAACATAGTGGGGACCTGCACCGTTTTCCATAAAGTGTCTCGAACTGTGTCATTCAAATAGTGGCTTGAAAGTGCAACTTCCCTTAAAGTCTAATACGCAAGAACGTAGAATGTGCCTCTAAGATTTGGTGCTCAGTTTGTCCATCTATTTGGGGGTGGAAGGAGGTGCCAAAGTTGAGCCGAGTACCCAACGCTTTTTGAAGTTTGCGCCAAAACGCTGGCGTAAAGCGTGTATCTCGATTCGACACTATAGACACTAGAACTCCATGAAGTCTTACTATTTCTTCACATACAGTTGTGCCTAGTTATCAACTATATATGTGCCTTTTTCTGGTAAGAAGTGTGCCGACTTGGTCAACCTATCGACAATTACCTAGATCGTTGTATAGCCTTTAAGCGTTTTGGGTAATCCTACTATGAAGTCCATTGCTATGTTTTCCCACTTCCACTCCGATATACATAAGGGCTGTAACATCCCCGCTATCTTTCGTCTAGGAGCTTTAACTTGTTGACAAATTAAGCACTTGCTCACAAACTCGGTCACGTCCCTCTTCATGCTCTTCCACAAAAAATGTTGTTTTAAATCTTGGTACATCTTAGTACCTCTTGGGTGCATGGCAAATGGCAAGGTGTGAGCTTTTGTCAGTATCTCTTTCCTTAACTCCTCTATTTCCAGGGCACATAGGCGTCCCTGATACAATAGTCCTTCATCTGAGAACTTTGAGAATCCGTCTATTGGACTTTTGTCTAGCTGGCCTAGGACTTTCTGTACGTTAGGATCCTCTCGTTGGGAGGTAATAATTCTTTGCTTAAGTGTAGGTTGCACCATGAGTCTGGCCAACTGCGCTATGATTCCCTCGATCGCTACAACTATGCTGACTTGCTCAAATTCTATTTGTACCCTTACTTTCCTTGTAATGAAGGCCGACGAGTAGGCTGTCTTTCTACTCAAAGCGTCTGCGACCACATTTGTTTTCTAGGGTGGTACTGGATATCTACATCGTAGTTCCACCAATTCTAGTCACCTTCTCTACCTCATATTTAACTCATTCTAGGTGAAGAAATATTTTAAACTCTTGTGGTTGGTAAAACTTTGAGTTTTCTCTCCATACAAGAAGTGTCGCCAAATTTTTAGTGCGAACACTACAACGGCCAACTCTAGGTCGTGGGTAGGGTAAGTTTTTTTTTATATTCTTTTAGTTGACGAGACGAGTATACAACAACCTTACATGTTGCATTAACACACATTTAGTCCCTTCATGGACGCATCACTATAGATTACGTACCCTTCAAAGCTTTCAGGTACTGTGATTCTCTGGACTGTTACCAATCTCTCTTTTAGGTTCTAGAAGGTTGCCTCACAAGCATCATTCCATATAAATGATACCCCTTTTCTCGTTAACTGTGTCAAAGGCGAGGCTATCCTAGTGAAGTCCTGCACAAACCATCGATAGTATCCCGCAAGTCTTAAGAAACTCCGTACTGATGTTATTGTAGTTGAGTGTTCCCACTTTGTGACCGCTTCGACCTTAGTGGGATCTACGAATACTCCATCATTTGTCACCACGTGTCCTGGAAAAAGACTTGTCGTAACCAATATTCACACTTTGAGAACATCGCGTATAACTTGTTCTCTCTTAGGGTGGTTAGGACTTTTCAGAAGTGTTCCTTGTCTGTTTTCGAGTACACTAGGATGTCATCAATGAGCACGATCACGAAAGTGTCAAGACAGTCCTTGAACCCTTGGTTCATTAACATTATTAACACAGCTGGAGCATTGGTGAGGCCAAATGACATCACTACGAACTCATAGTGATCGTACCTTGTCCTAAATGCTTTCTTGAGTACGTCTTTTTCTTTAATCTTTATTTAATGGTAACCTAACTGCATATTTATCTTAGAAAATATTGTTGCCTCTCTGAGTTGATCAAATAAGTCTTCCATTCTAGGTGGAGGGTATTTGTTCTTTATGGTTCTCTTATTTAGCTCTCTTTAATCGATGCATAGACGCATCAATCCATCTTTCTTCTTAACAAACAACATTGGCGCACTCTAGGGGGATACGCTAGGTCAAATGAACCCTTTATTTAGTAAGTCTTGTAATTACGCCTTGAGTTCCTTCAACTCTGCTGGCACCATGTGATAGGGTGCTTTGGAAATAGGCCTAGTTCCTAGCTCTTGTTCGATAACGAAGTCGATCGCTCATGAAGGGGGTATTCAAGGTAGATCGTCTGGAAATACATCTGGGAACTCATTTACTATTGGTACCTTTTCTAGAGTCTCTTCTTTTCCTCTTACGTCTACGACACATGCTAATATATCCCATTTGCCTTGTTGGACTAACCTCTTTGCTTTCATCATCAAGACTACCTATGATTACTTGGTCATTCTTTACTCTATCCCTAGCTACTAAGTCTACCCCTAAAGGGGTGCATACAGACATTTCATGCAATAAGGGTTCTAATTCAAACCTAGTCTGTAACGCCCCTAATTTTCTCTACCCTAATTAGCGACGTTACCTTATACTCGCCTAATCAACAGGACAAACGTTCACGTGAGACAGTCTCAATAACGACAATGCATTCATTAATATAAGCAGTTCATACCTTGGAAAAACAATAACGACAACCTAGCCTAGAAGTAATCAACAGAGAATAAGAGGAAACAATCGCAAAACTATGAACCCAAAAAAATCCAACACGGTGCCTACGACACTACAAACTCTCCTCAAGATTTTCATGGCCCTTCGCATCATCCACCGTCAGCTGTACATGGGAGCCTTGCCCTTACCTGAAAATAGGGGTAGCACGTGGTTTGAGTATTATATAAAATACCCAGTAAGTCGCCCCACTGTTGGGGTTAAGCATATAATCGTACATCCGGATACAAGAAGTCGCACACAATACACATACATGACGCACACAATACCCATACATGACGCACATAACATCCATACATGTCGCACATAATATCCATACATATCGCACATAATAACCATACATGTCGCACCTAATAACCATACATGCCGCACATAATAACCATACATGTCGCACATACTAACCATACATGTCGCACATAATAACCATACAGGTTGCACAATGTTAGAAGAAAGAAGCTGAGAGAGGGGGCATGTCTTCCATTCCTTTCCATGGCCTTAGGCCCTTGCTTTGTCCGGGAAGGGGTGGATGCATGGTACTTTCCCACACATGACCCACGTGTGTGACTGTGGGCCCACCAGGCGAGCTCGCAAGCGAACTCCCTGGGCCTGGCTTGGTCGGGTATGTATGACGTACAATATCGGATGCCACGGATAAAGGAGGGCCTGCATGATATCGTGGCAAACACAATATCGAATATTCGTGTCCATACCATCAGTAGCATAGCGGGGGAGTGCCCTAGGTACATAACCATAGCGTGTACGAGGTTCTTAAGGTTTACCTCTATGGCATTACACCTACAACGTTCCATCCCCTCATTGCATTACATAGCATAACTGGGTCAACATCGAGCAATCATATCATAGCATACTAGTTATCTCATTCATGGCATGCGGGGTTCTCATTACAATCATGAGGTGTCAATCAAACTCATACGTACAGAGTAGCAAACCGTGTCACAACCGTCATATGCATGAACATGACATACATAGTTTCACTGCAAGAATCACATACCTAAACATGGCATACATAGCATTTCGCTGCAAGAATCACATACATAAACATGACATACATAGCATTTCAAACATCTAACCTAGCATACATCAACAACACACATGGTGCGAGCAAGGGCCACAGGACACGCACCAACATACATACATAACTAATGCCAACAGTAAGGTTACTTACCTCCTTGGCCTTGGCCGAAGTCACCCACAACGCTAACTCCAGCTCCTAACTACCTCCTATAAGATAACATGATACGCTTAGAGCCCTTTCACAACTATCCCTTATGCCTAGCTACCAAGGTACGTCCCTATCGCAAGCTATTATGTTAAAATGGAGTTATACTGACCTCAGATGGTTGAAACAAGGGTGGGAATGGCTCAAAAAGAGTCGAAATCCTAGAAATCGGTATACTATTTGGATGTCGAGTTGCCCAGCCGCGCCGCCAAATCGCGCCTAGCTGAGCTAGAAGTTCGCGGAGCCACCGAGGGTCGACCCACGCCTGCCGCTTTGTCTTCCTCGTCCGAAAGTCCCGACGGCCCTAATCGCAGAGTTTGGCTACTGTTGCCAGTGGATGCGTCGTCGTTCGTTCGTTCTCCAATGGCGGGTGTGCCTCCCCTTGCTCCGAAGTACACTGGCGTCCCCTTCTACCCTAAGGAGGCGGCCACTCCTAGGGTTTAAGGGAGCCTGAGTGGATCCCGCCAAAAATCGGGAGATTTTCGGCGGGTTTTCTTTTTTTTTCTTTTTTTTTTCTTCTCTCTCTCCTTAGAAGGTGTATCGTTACACCGTCTCTAATCCTTCTTGAGGTGGACTTCAGCCTCACCTCATCCTCTACCTCTAATAGGAGATCGTCCCCTTCCTTGTCTTACTTTTTTGCGTGGTCTAGGCAGCTTGGTTCTAGAAACCAAGATAACATCTCTTAAATCTAAGGTTCACCATTATGCATATATATTATTAAAAATACATATATTAAAGTCACATCATATTGCAAACAAAATTACTCAACATACAACAAATCACATCATACTCTATAATAAATACATGAAATATCACAACAATTTCAGTAATATCAACAGAAAAATGCATGCGAGTTCGAAAATGTTTATATTTTCTTATCTTATGCAAGACGTACCTAACGGTGACGGGACATCGACGTTGTGACCGTGGAATGTGCCAAGCCTAGATTATAAGCTAGTCTACAGAATCTAAGACCTAGAGCTTTGATATTAACTGCAATGACCCTAAATTTCCACATACTTAGAGTCGCTACTAACTTCTCATGCTCATCTGTAATGTGGAAATGTAACTCTTACATGAACATCATTTATAACGTAAACTTTAAAAAACGCTTAAAACAATGTCTTCTCTGGAAAAATGAGTCATGGTCTTACGTATTTAAATACAAAATAGTGAAATTTAGAGAAAATAAAAGCAATACGAAGTAATTTAAAACAATGAAATACATAACAACCTATTCTAACCTAAACCTAGAAATTTAAATATGAATCTACCACGTGCACGTGCCATAGTCTCTGCTCGCGATGCCGTCGTCCTCCATACAAGTGCACCTTGCCTTTACCTGAAAAATGATATGGCACACGGCCAGAGTATTTCGAAGAATACTCAGTAAGTGGCCCCACTATAGGGGGTCATGCAAATGCAAACACATGCAATCATGATTTAGAAACCTATCTCTAACATCATAGGGGTGGCCTCCAGTCTCGGACAAATTGGATGTATAGTACTTTCCTACACATGATTCACATGTGCGAGTGTGAATCTCCAGGGCGCTCACACACCCCCTGGACCCTCTGGTCAAGCTAATTTGTAATGACGTTCAGAGGTTAGCATAACCCCATAGTGTCATGCGCCTCATGAACACCCTCTTCTGTGCGCATTTGCACTCATCATCATATTGTGTGCGTTCATGCTCATCATCTCTAGGGGAAGTACCCCTATGCTTATGAACTTACAACATGCATGAGGTCCCTCTAAATCCATCATAATGTCTTTTCTGACACAACCCTCTAGTCTCATCTCTTTGTTACTCTAGGTAACACATACTCGTGGATATTTATATTAATATCATTTTCATGCTCTTAGGGTTGTGTCCTATGTCGATCTAACGATATTCACCACTATTAGGGTCACGGAATGCAAACACATGCAACTCATACTTAAGGACCTATCATTAAAACCATCATAGGGGTGGCCTCTAGTTTTGACAAAATTGGATGTGCATGCGAGCGAGAGTCTTCAGACGGTTCGCACGCCCCCTGGACCTACCATAGTCTGGCTAATTGTTCGTAGCCAGACGTTTGTAGGTTAGCAAATTCCGAGTGTTATGCGAGGCATGATGATCATCATCATCTTCATATTCATAGTGTATGCGTTTTGTAAAAATAACATCATCAATCAAAAAGTTTAAAAATGATAGAATGGTAAGAAAAATTTGTGGAGTTAGAAAATGTTCATACAAAATTGAAATGGATGGAATATAGGGTTAGAATGTGACTCAAAATTTAGGATCATATCTTCTATCTCTTCCCCCTATTTTCTTCATTCTTGGATTCTTCCATCTAAAGAGGAGGGAAGAGAGATAGGAGAGAAATCTAAAGCTAAAACGTCAGTTTCTCAACAAGTCAATTCTCTGCTTTTTTTTTGGGTGAGTTGTAGATTGAGAAGAATTTATAAATATTAATGCCAAACACTTAAAGACGTTCGTTCAAACCAATTCCTTTAACTAGAGGGAAGTATTAGTTTTCCAACGAACTTTGGAAGAAAATAACTCAGGCTACAATTCACGAGAAGTTATGAAGTCAATCCCAAGACCTTCCTTGTAACACCATTTTAAGTTTCATGAAGAAATCAAGGGAAGCAATGTCATGATTGGAGCAGGTGAGAGACGTATTAAAACAGCGGCGCTATTGGACATGCACATCTTCCTCTTTACAGATGAAGAGGATGACGACGTGGCCAGTTCAGTTGAACCCCCCATGTCAAACTGAACCGTGACCCTCTCTCAATTTTTCTGAATTTTAATCCTCTTCTAGACCCGTTGTCATGAAAACTTTATGGTTATAGAAACTTGACACCCCAAGGATTGTGTCAAAGAAAATTTGAAGCAATTGGGATACAAATTTCTCGAGAACATAGGTCCCATACGTCAACTACGAGGTAAGTAACCATCAGAATTTTCTTAAGAAATACTTGTAGGAATTGCTTGAATTTTTATATAAACATTAAACAAAGTATGAATTAAAGATATATGAAAGAAAAATATCAAGAACAATGAGTTAAGACCCTAAACGGATCAAATTTCTTGAGATTTAAGTAACATCAAAATAACCCACTAAATGAATTCCACTGTCCATGAACTTTTAATTCTGAGCATACTATGGCATGTTAAGATTATATATGCAATTTTATAGTCATTACACAAAGTTGATTAGTAAACCAAATAACGGTATAAAATGACCATAATGCTCCTAAGGCAACTTACCTTCGGTTCATGATCTAATGACCTCTAAATGCTATGAAACTTTGTAGTAGGTCCTATTTTTTTTTTTATTTTATTTTATTTTTTAATGATTGATGACATACTAAAGTCTAAAAGGAATTGGAACATTCTCTGAGGTCAAACAAAGAATTAGGTGGTAAAATGACCAAAATGTCCCCATGACCTTTTAAGGTATTTCAAGGTCTAAACCCCTCTAAGTTACTTACTACTTCTTACAAAGCCTATTCATAAGGGCATAAAGATATTTTTAAGATTTCAAGTTGTTAAAAATGAGAAGCTTTGATCCCATGCTAAGAATGAGAAACATAACTAGGATCGAAAGTCCAATTTTCATTAATGTTCGTGACGTTTAAATAGGATACAAGCAACCAACTAAATCATAGAAATAAGAGAAATCCATAATCTCATTGTTTCATTTTTTATTAGCAATAACTATATTTATTTTCGAGCACGTGTTTTTGTCGGTAAAAAAGAGATCAAATGGATTCAAGGGGGCTTTTCGAGAACGTATCAATAAACTAGACCATGCTTCGAGTTGTTTCATGCCATAAATAAATGCGAACACTCAAGAAATCCGTCGGACGGGCTAAATGAGGCGGAGAAGGCTTGTGACATTGATCCACAAGACTAAATGAACTAATTGGTTCTATAGGATATACTATAAATAAAAATGAGTACATTCCCCATCCACGGATAACCAATTTCTAAAAGGGAGGAAAATCCTATATCCTTTATAAAATATATTTCATAACTAATATTATATCCTAAATCAAATTTCTTAATAAAGTTAATTAGAACAATTTTGAAACCCAGGCCAAGTTAGAGCCTAAGAAAGGTTTAAAACCTCAAGTAATTCTTCCCAAAACTCAAGACTCTTCTATAATTATCTAAAGAATTTATTATGACTTCATGAAATTTTAAATGACTCAAGTACGTTACTAAGTTTTGTAGAGCTTAAGAATGCATGATACGACTTATGTTTCCAGAAATTACAAACCTTAGAATTTACATAATGTTGAAGACTAAGAACCAAGAAAAATACTATACAAGCTCTACAACTACCGAGGTAAGAAAAACACTAGGTACCACTCAAGAATAAGGGACCAACGTCCTTAAAATAAGAAACTCAAGAAACTCAAGAAACTCCTAAGACCTCCCACGATATAGCATGTTCATGACTTAGACTACATAGCTTTGAACGTATGAAGCCTTGAGTGTAGGTATTGAGACTATGCCGCTTGGAATTTATGAAGTGCAATGATTGATTTGTTTGTAATGATTATATCAATTGACACAACATCTCCTACCGTGTATAAAAGTGCAACTCTAAATATATAGATGAGTGACCTATAGTTAACAATAAAAATTTATTAATTAAAGAGTTTAATTATTTAATTTTGGGTCATTGAATCTTATAATCTATAGGTTCATAAGGTCTCTTTGCTAACTCATGTGCTCATAACCCTAAAAGGTTCAATTTAGTTGAAAGAAAAAATTAAATTTTAGTATATTAGATATATTAAATATAAAGAAGAAAATAGATATAATTTAAAGGGTTCAAATAAATATTTAATATATTAAATACAAATAGAGAAAAATATATTTAGTTTAAAGTATTTATTGAATATATTAGATATAATAAATATAATTAGATAAAATAATAATAATAATCTTCTATGTTCACATTAATATTTAATATATTAACTATATCAAACATAAAAGAGAAAAATATATTTATTGTATCACACTTCCATTCTTGGCTGAGAATCTCTCGATTTACTCCAACCTTAACTCCGCATCAGTTTTCAACAATGATGCACATGCCACCTTTTGATCATCCAGACAGTTCATTAATAAGAAGATTGTCTTAATTGATGATTGCCAAAATTGTGTCTTTGTTAGGTCTCGTGAGGCACCATTAAAGGTACGAGGATCTACCCCTTGAAATCCTGCATTAGCGCTTCTCGCAATGACTGCGTACTGTGGGTCTGCTGGGTGGGCACCACCATTTGCATCCCAACCTAGAATGATTCCCACATCATGGTAGTCATGGGGTCCATTCTAGCCATTGGTGTCACTAGGGTGGCACTGTTGTGTCCGTTTGAGTTATTGATCCTTCACGAGGTGGACTCCCTCTACCTCTACCCTATCATCTAATAGGGGGTCATCTTCTTCCCCTTCGTCCTCTTCCACGTCCTCTTGGTGACATGATCTATAATCAACACGTAATTACTCTTAAGTGAGGATCTCTCGGTACAAAAAATATGTGGTACACTATATCATGATAAACACACAACTTAGTCAACAATAGCACACTTGACAATAACATTCAATATCTTTTTTATTATTTTACGTATGACATACTTGATGGCGACGGAGCATCAGCGGTGGGACCATGGAACGTACTAAAACTACCTCGTACGCTAGTCAACAGAATTTGTAACCTAGGGCTCTGATACCAACTACAATGACCCTATTTTTCTACTGAAATAGAGTCGCTACGATATGAATGACCTTCTTTTGCAAAAATATTCATTTAAATAATTCATAACACACGATGTCATGGACTTAAACATACATAATAAAACCTTAAAACAAAACAACTAAAGATAATCCACGTGAAATTTAGATAAAACAAAAAAGGATTAAAATGATGCCCTAATCTAACTTAAGGACTACAAAATAAATAAAATGCAATTTATCCTAGAACATGTTCCATGGGTCTGAAATCAGGGTTATGAAATGGAGTCACATACAACATGGTGGGACCTATCATTTAAAACATCATGTGTAATACTTCTCTACACATGGCCCACACGTGCGAACGTGAATTTATCCACCAGATAGGCTCGTACGCCTCCTAGGCCTGCTGGTGGGATAGCACTCGCTGATGGGCTATTGCTGGACACCCAGAGGGAATAGCAGTCGTCATAGCATTATGGCGAACATGATTGTCACAATCAGCATCATGGTGTACGTGTCCATACTCACCATAATGGAGAAGTATCTCGATGCACGTGAACACATAGTTATTGATCAGGTCTCCATACTTTCTATCATAGTATGATAGGTGGGAATTCAAACGTAGAAGTATAAAAATATATATTTATATTAAAGTATATGCATGAATTTTTAAAAATGATTGCATACCATAGTGAATAATCATGTTAGTATATGTTATTAACTCTCGATTATCCTCTTTTCAATAAAGAACTCCCAAATCCATAGTGTCTTTCATTGTCTAAACACCAGTTTTAAGCAGTTTTAACTCCCACCATATGGTCGATTAAAATGAACCATTATCTAATTTGCTTCTATTGAAAGGGTCCAAACATTATTTTTCGGAGTTGTATAGTTGTCAGTAGTAAGTAGTGAACTTTTTAGTAGCCAATATTAAGATTAAATAGCTCGATGTATTCCTAAAAATAATAATGAACGCTCTCAAAGATATAAATACTATTCAATCAATTCTAGAAAAAAAAAATATAGAGATTTGAAATTCTAATTTTATTTTTCTTTTTTCTTTTTACTGCGGTGGGTTTTATAACATTATATCATAATATAGAATAAATTTGTATTTATAAATCAGTATATCATAATGTTGTGGTGGAGTTAGTTTATCCTAACGTATTAAAGTTTTCTAATTTAAGCAATTCTAGTTTATTATGTTAGTCTAACATGTTAGTCTAATTTGAGCAATACCATAACATATTAAAAAAAAATTGTTTTCTTTTGCATAGGTAATTTTTTCCTATGTCATTAAATGAAAAATTTCTATGGCTATTTTTAAAACATTAAAATTTATAATTATTAACTATTTTTTTTATTTCTATCATCAACATTTAGTGGTTGTGGTGCACAACAATTTTGCCTAACTAAGCCTAATTTTGCGTAAAATAATTTAAATATACTCCTCGTATTTTACATTAGTCAAGTCTAATTATAGATAAATAATTTAAACTTAACTCTAAAAATTTGAAGGAGTTAAAAGTATAATTTAATCATATTTCTAATATTTTAAGATAGTTAAACCTAATTATACATAAATAATTTAAGACTATCAAAATTTAAACTACTTAAAAGGTAGTCTAAGCCTAATTATACATAAATAATTTAAGACTCTGAACATTTGAATTAGTTAAAAGGGGCTTATACATAAATAATTTTAAGACTCTGAACATTTGAATTGGTTAAAAGACAGTCATACTAACCTTAAACTCAAAATTTAAACTAGTTAAAAGGTAGTCATACTAACCTTAAATGCTTCCGAATAGTTGAAATTAGAAGGAAAGTGTCCGAGTTATGAGACCCAAGTCGGATTAGATAGAATGTTGGCTTAAAGTCCTTCGAAAATGTATTCTCCGACTAGCTTCAAACCTTTCAAGTGGGATGATAAAATGAAGTAAGATATCTCCATTTTACACGAGAGGCCAACTCCCCACTTCTAACTTAAGAGATGTAGGACAATGTCAGTTTTTTTCTTCTAATTCCTTCGCTATTACATCAAGTTAGTTAGATAAACTCAATCATGAACCAAATTTCTTCATAAAATTTTCATTTATTTGAACCAAATCCAATCCAAATAAGTTCACAATCCAACCCAAACTATAGAGTTGGGTTGATCGAATTTTTCTGATCATCGAGTTTTTTTAACATCCCTATTGTGTATTATATTTTATATTGGTCAATTTATGCCTAATAAAAATCATTTGAACTTGACATGTATATTTATATAACCTTGGTTGGTATGTTAAGAAATAGGTCAATCTTTCAAAGTGAAGGGAACAAAGACATGTGAGTGGGATAATCCTATACAATTAGTTTGTATAAAATTGAATCACGAAATATTTAATCTCTATTTATAAATTCATTAATTGAGAAGATTAATATTTCACCGATGATCATATGCGACTTGATTTTAATTTTTAGTGAGTTACGAACTCTTGCCTATGAAGGTTATCCTTTTATTTGTATGAGTGATAATGACTTTCGTAAGATAATTTCACGAGATGACTTTCACCCTTTCTCATATATGGTAAGTAGATGAGTAGTTTCCTTTAGTGTTGATTTAAGAGTATTTTTGAGTTTTTTTTTTCTTTTTAAAATTATGAGTATTAACAGTTTGAAAGTTCAATTGTATTTTCAAACAAAATATTAACGGTTTCATCTCACTAACAATAAACTTATTTTTTTATTTTTTTTTATTTATTTGAAAAGTAAAAGATATATTTCAAGATTTTTTTTTTTTTTTTTTGTGAAGAATATTGATGAAACCTTTCGAGGTTCTGAGGATATTTTGTTTGAACATTAAAATTTATAATCATAAACTATTTTTTTTTTATCATGAACATCTAGTTGTTTTGGTGTGGTGGTTATCACGTTAGTCTTACACACTAAAGATCACCAATTCAATCCTAGGTGACAACATGCTTCTTTGCTTGCAATGTTGTCGTCAATTGTACAAAATCTTTTTTTTGTTAGTTTATGAAGGAAGGAATCTAGTTTTTGCACAACCTCATTAGTAACTTGGGAAAACTACTCTTCTTTTAAAATAGTTCGCTATACCAAATTCTATTACATTGAGTGCCGATGGGAAATACTTTGACAAATTTGTGTAACGCTCACTATATAGAACTTTAAGTTCACTTAAGAGTTTATCCTGTTACTCCTTTTAGAATTTATTTAGACTATTACAAGCTAGTTTAAGAACCTCCTCCAAGATCTAGTTCATTAAATTATACAAGTTGTGGGCATTAATGAGTTAAAAGACTAAAAAAAATCTTTGAAACATTGTCTTTCTTCAACTCCTATACTTAGAGAACTTTTGTTTCTTGAAGTGTATGTCTTGTCTTTTGTTACCTTAATCTGTTCCTTATATTTAATAAATACGTGCATGGCTATATTATATCCTCCTATCAAAACTAATGAGCTCAATAGAAAATGCTAAGGTGTCAATCCTAATGCTAAAAAAGCTCGAGTACTTAATTCAGTCTTAATTCCTAACTTTCCCTCTTCCATCAAAATGACTTACTTTCTTCTTTTAACATTTTTTTTATAAGGTTAACCTTTTTTGGTACCTAGTTTTGTAGTGGGGACCTTGGTCCGGAGTTTTGAGTTACTATCCCTTTGACACTCTCCTGAAAGACCTGTGAGGTCTTATGCCCAGTGAACAACTTTCTTGACCTATGCACGAGTCTTCATGCATTCCCTGTGATATAGTCTTAATATTGCATCCAAGGCTTCATGTGTTCGGTGTGATACAATTTGCATACCTATGTCCAAGGATTCACGGGTTCCTTGTGATAGTTTAAGTACCTACACGCAGGTATTCATGCGTTTCCTACGACGTAGTCATTGTCGTAAGACCATATTGCACTACTCATCGGGAGGTCTTTAAAATATCTCGGTTCTCGTTCAAGAGTTTTTTTGTTAAGTCTTGAAGTACAACTAAGGAAAAATTCTTAACAAGTACACCCTAATCCATATGAGTCATAAATATTTTTCTACAGGCATAAATCTTTCATAAGTATCTTGTCACTTGGTACTCATAAAAAATTTCTTATCAAGTGTCTTGAGGGGTAGTTAAATACTTTTTCTCTTAGCTCATATCCCTAAGTTGTTATAATCTCCTTAAAATCTTTCATACTTACCCTTATATTGTAAATGAATCTCATAAATTTTCGTAGTATTTTGAGTATTTAAGGTCTTGAAAACATCTTAGAATTCTTATAGGGATATTTTGGTCATTTACCACCGCAAATCTTGGTTTAAATCCTCAACATATTCCAATGGCCTTGTAACATAAGTCTCCTCATTCAATTAAATGTCATTTAGGGGTCACTTTGCTCATAAGCCAGCTATATAGAATTATAGGGGAATTTTAGTCATTTTACACCTACCCTTGGTTTAGCCTTTTATCATAATCTAATTATCATTAAATTTCATACATAACCTTATCATATCATATTGAGTCTTCTCCTAAAATTTCATACATAACCTTATCATATCATATTGAGTCTTCTCCAAAAATTTCATGAAAAATAGAATCCATTTAGTATGATTGTGGTTCAGGCACATTGAAATCAACATTCATGTGGACATTAAGGTTGGAGAACTTAAATAGTTACCTCAACCTCAATTTCAATTTTCTCACCTTCTTCTAGATGACTTGCTTTCTTCGGTCAATAAGATCAATAGTTTAATCAGTTTCCTTCATTACATTGTCATCCTAGTCAATTTTTTCTAAGCCTAGCTAAAGGTCCAATAATGCACTTTTTTGTCCATATGTCTTCAAGGTCTCATTTTAACATTTTTTCATTCGTTATATGAAAAGGAAACACAACCAAAGGGGGCTTTTTTATATTTTTTATTTTTTTAATATTGTGACTCCTCCCAAATCAATCTTAAATCATTCCTAAATTTAAGATATCTTAAAAATCTCAAGCTCCAATCCATGTTTATAAATATTTATACAACTTTGACCATGATCATAATATCTCATCCACAATGTGGCTCGATTGTAACTTTAAAAATTTTCAATTAGTGTTAGGCAGGGAGGTTTTCTACATCTCGACTTCCTGAGCCTAGCTCACATTAAAGTCATTTATGTCATTCATAAATCAGTTTAGGTATACAATGTTTCAACTTTTAATGTGTTAGCTCTTTTTTTTTTTTTTTTTTTTTTTTGTTCACACCGATACTTAAATTTCATATTTACATTCTTCATAGTGACGAAATTTCCTTTCGACACTACCACTTTTAATATCTGTAGCAGACTATAAGATGCTGTTGTCTATCAAGTTTTCTTGGTTGTTTTCATTTGAATCTATTTAATTGTCAATATATGTTGATACATTTTTTCCCATCTCTATGGTCATAACACTGCGTATTTTAACTATGTTCAAGACGTCTGACTGAAACATCTAACCTTTGTTAGAAAAATAATTTTCATGCATAAAATAGTGTTTAGTAGCTTAATAAACTCTAGCTCCCCATTCATGGTACGAACCTTACTAATCTAAATACTATCAATATATTAATTAACATTCATATTCCATGCCGGGTAAATCATACCAATTCTGTATTAAAATAAACATATAACTAAGTCAACAATACTACAGTCAATGGTGTCAAAATTTAGTTAGGAGTTATAGTTGATAATGACCAAGCAGTAACAACATATGAAATCAACAACATTTCCTTTTCTTATCTTATGCATGACATACCTGATGATGATCGGGGGGCATAAGATGTGGGACAATGGAACATGTCAAGCCTATCTCATAGGCTAGTATACAGAATCTATAACCTAGAACTCTGATACCAACTGTAACAACCCTAGATTTCTACTAACCTAAAGTCGTTATCGTCATCATAACGTACTCTCTTATGCGGAAATAAATCTTTAAAACTTTATCATAAAACACTGTCGTGGACTTACGTGTTCGAAAATATATTTAAAACAACATAACAAAATATTGAATAGAAAAAATAAGCATTAAAAGTAAAAACACCGTGTACGAACCTAAAGTCTAAGAAATGAAATACTATTATCCTATGCATGTGCCATGGTCTTTACTTGTGATGTCGTCGTCAGCTGTACAGGGGTGTCTTGCCTTTACCTGTAATAGAAGTAGCACACAACTATTAGGGTCACGGAATGCAAACACATGCAACTCATGCTTAGGGACCTATCATTAAAACCATCGTAGGGGTGGCCTCCAGTCTGGACAAAATTGGATGTGCGTGCAAGTGTGAGTCTTTAGGTGGTTCGCACGCCCCCTAGACCAATCATAGTCGAGCTGGTTGTCCATAGCCAGACGTCTGGAGGTCAGCAAATCCCGAGTGTCATGCGAGGCATGATCATGATCATTGCAACATTATGATAAAAATAATGATCATTTTCTTGTCTCATGATGTACGCATTATTACCATTGTAAAAGGAGACATTCCCTGATGCATCTAACATTAAATGATACATAAGGTCCCAACATTTTCATTCATTAAATCCCGTAAAAAAAAAACTCATTCTATTTTCCTTCATATCATATCATTTTTCAACATTGTCTTTCAGACATGTATCGGGGTTGAATACCATATCATTCCTATCATACATCATATTATGTCGTACCATGCACATAACATGTCCTTCAACATATTATATCATAGAAATATCATATCATAGACATGATGTCATAGATATATCACATCATATTATAATGCACGTCTCATCATGTATTATATCGCCGAACGTATTACACCATAACATAAATCACATCATCAGCACATCACATGTAATGGCCCTAGATTTTTACTAACCTAAAGTCACTACCGTCATCATAGTCTATGCTCTTATGTGGAAGAAACATTTAAAACATCATCGTGAAACATAATCTTTATCTTAAAATATTACTTCAACTTAAAACATTGTCATGGACTTGCCAGTTTGAAAACGTATTTAAAACTATATAAGAACAATAATAAATAAAGCAAGTAAAAATTTTAATGAAAAACATCCTATACTAGCCAAAGTCTAAGAAAAGAAAATATTACTATCCTATGCACGTGGCATGGTCTCTGATTGCAATGTCATCGTCAACGGTATAGGGGTGCCTTGCCTTTACCTAAAGTAGAAATAACACATGACTCGAGTATTTTAAGAAATACTAAGTAAGTGACCCCACTGATGGGGTCAAAGAATGCAAACATGGGTAACAAATGATCTAGGACCTATCGTTAAAATGATCATGGGGTGTCCTCCAGTTTAGACAACATTGGATGTGTAGTACTTCCCTACACACAATCCACATGTGCGAGTTGGATCCCAGGCAGTTCACACACCCTAAACTAGCCTACGATGTAGATCTTGTAGACTTGACGTATTCCATAGTTCAATCATTGATGCTCTGTCACCATTATGTACACCATGCATAAGATTAAAAAAGGAAAATGTTATGATGATATTTATTGTGATTGGCTCTATTTTTTAAATGTTATGTAGCTTGAAAATTGACTAGCTTTAATTATAGTATATATTGCAGCATGATCTTGATTTAATTTTGCTATTATATGCTTGCTATGTTGTATGACTTTTTTATGTGTACTATGATATTGTATTGTTAGTAAATGATAGACTTAAAAAGAATTATCTTGATTTTTAGAACCATGTCACCCAGAGGATGTGGAAGAGGAAGAAGAGGAAGGGGAGGACCCCCTATTAGATGTAGAGGAAGAGGTGGGGCTAAAGAGAGCTCACCTCGAGAAGGATTAGAAACTAGGAAGGATGCAGCTCCATTGCCTCAAGTTATACCGCCACAAGCTGCACCACCTCTAGTAGCACCAGTGACTAGAATAGACCCCACTACTAGTTTGATGCGAAAGTCGTTTTAGGTCATGATGCATTTCATAATGATCACCCAACAATCCAACACTTGCAATCTACTAGAGGAGTGAACTGACTACGAGACTTCAAACGGTATGATTCACACCCATTCACTAGTACTACGAGAGATCCAACAGAAGATTAAATGTGCATTTCGTCCATGGAAATCATATTTATGTCAATGGAATGTCTGGACAACAAGAAGGTACCTTGTGCGTCATTTATGCTACAAAAGAATGCGTAAGTATGGTGGACGAACAATAAGGATAATATTAATCCAAGAGGGGGAATCATGGTGAGAGATTAATTTAAGGAGGCTTTCCTAAAGAAGTATTATCCCAAAGCGGTGCGACTTAAGAAATAGCAGAAATTCACCAATCGGACTCTGGGTGGACACTCAATGGACAAATATGATAGAGAACTTATGAGATTAAAAAGGTTTGCGTTGTCATTGGTAGATACTGAACAAAAGATGACATATAAATTTTTTTTTGGGGCCTAGACTTGTAGGTCTGCCACATGGTGGAAGCCATAAACCCGAAGATGTATGATGACGCACTAAGAACGACAAAAATCCCTGAAAAAGTCACAAGAGGAAAGACATCGAGAACCAGCAGTCACTCTCGGAAGGAAGAGATCGTATGAGCCTAGAGGGACAGACTATCGACCATCAACGCGAAGGCCTTAATACGCTGATAGACGTCCTGCCCAACATTTACACAGACACCAGGGATAAAGAGAGGGGCAGAAAATGAGAAGCTTCGATCCCACTAATGCGGAAAACAACACTGAGGTAAATGTATGGCACGCTCAAGGATATGCTTAGATGTGGTCGTGAACATCAAACGACCAAATACTATATAGGGAAGTGTACCAAGAGTCCAAAAGAACCACCTAGAAGTTTAGGAAGTGGCGAGCGAACTGTGCAAACCCACTTGCAAGCAAAGGAGTATGCATCCACCAGTAGGGATGCTGGAACATTTGACACCATGGTGATAAGTACGCTATCTATACTAAGTCACTACGCATTAACGATATTTGATTCTAGTTCTATGCATTCGTTTATATCCATGTCTTTTGTTAGTCAAGCAGGATTCACGGTAGAACCCTTATTGCATGTATTATATGTTAGTACCTTAGTGGGAGTAGATCTAGTTACTGAGAATAGGATAAAAGACGGACAAGTAATAGTAGCTGAACATATCATAAGCATATACCTGAAGGTAGTGAGTATGACAGATTTTGATGTTATATTAGGAATGTTTTGGTTAGTCAAAAATTATGCAAGTATAGATTGCCACAAGAAGAAAGTGGTTTTCTCACCACCAACTAGACCTAACTTTAAGTTTAAAGGAACCTGTACGAGTGTAACCCCAAAGATAGTGTCGATGATGAAAGCCAAATGCTTGGTACAACAAGGAGGATGGGATATACTAACATGCACAGTAGACGTAAAAGGAAAAGAGAAAACAATGGATACGGTATCCACAGTAAACGATTTTCCAAGTGTCTTCCTAGAGGATTTACTTGGAGTTTCTCCTTCACGAGCTGTAGACTTCAGGATAGAACTCAAACCAGGAATTGGACCTATCTCTAAAGCACTATACCAAATGGCTATGAAAAGTCTCATTCTTAGAGCGCGTAGTGTCTAAAGATGGGATTTAAGTGGAATCCACAGTTTGTTATAAACTTTTTTTTTTTTATTTTGCTTTATAAGTTTTTCTTTTTTTTTGTTAAAAAAAAAATAGTGGTTAGTATTTATTTTATTTCTGTTGCTTATTTCTCCATGAAGAAAGACCGGAGATATTGGAAGTAGTGGAAGGAACTAGTTTTTAGGGAGTGGAATAATAGGAGTGGAAGGAATGGTGGAGTGCTTGCTGATTTACAGTAGAAATGGGTAAAAATTTTATTATACAAGGAAAATGGTGCAAGTTCTAAAGACGCCCCAAAAAGAAGAAAATTAATTTGTGTCTTCGCTTCTTCTCCCCTTCTGTTAATTTTTTTCTTTCAATGTGTATCAGAGCTACAAGATCAAGGCCTGTTTTCAATCATGTTTCATCTAGAGATTGAGTAGTCAAGAAGGGAGAGAGATAAAAAAATGAGACAGGAATCGAGTGACAGGAGCCAAAACACCAGTGCGACAGAAGGTGATGCCTCACATGAAATGAGTGTACGGATTTAAGAAAAGGAGAGATCTGTCACACTCAAATACCCGATGTTGACAAAATGCAACTATGCAGCTTGGGCAATTAAGATGGAGGTATTTATGATGGCACAACTTGATAGAGATGCAAAAGGATGAGGAGTCTTCATTGCTGATGATAGAGGCGTGTGAAATTAAAACCACACATGACAAAGAGCCTGATTTTGTGATGTTGAATGAAACTATAGTGCCACCATCAGCCAATATTGGAGTTGAAAATTCCTGGTTCCAAGATACTGGAGCAAACAACCACATGTCAGGAGAAAGGAGGGTGTTTCGTGAGCTCGACACATCTGTTATTGGAAAGGTAAGCTTCGGTGAATAACTTTGTAATAGACATTTGTGGTCGAGGAATAGTGCTCTTTAAATGCAAAACCGATGAGCACTTGATCTTATCGCAAGTCTATTACATACCTAAACTGAAAAGCAATATTTTAAGTTTGGAACAACTGGATGAGAGTGGAAATAAAATTGTCATAGAGGACAGTGTGATGAAGATATATGATAGGGCTAGGAGCCTGATTATTATGGTGACCAGACAATCCAACAGATTGTATGTAGCAAAGTTGAAGCTTGTGGATCAGGTGTGTTTAATGACAAATATTAGTAACGGTGGTTGGCTCTGGCATGCGAGGTATGGACACTTGAATTTTCACTCTTTAAAGAAATAAATGACAAAAGAATGGTTGAAGGGTTGCCGAAAATCACCCAGGTCAATCAATTTTGTGATGGGTGTTTAAGTGGAAAGTAGCATAGGACTCCTTTTCCTCGAACAACAACATATCGTGCGAAGGAGTCATTGGATCTTGTCCATGGAGATCTATGTGGACCTATTTTGCCAATGACTTATGGAGGTAAGAAATATTTTATGTTACTAGTGGATGATTTTTCATGATTTTTGTGGGTGTTTATGTTGAAAAACAAGAAAGAAACACTGGTGGTATTTAAAAAGTTCACGATCAATGTGATGGTAGAGAAATGCAAGAAGATTAAGAGCTTTCGAACGAACCGTGGAGGAGAGCTCATATCTACTACTTTTAAAGACTATTGCAAGAATGTGTTAAATAAAAGCCATGCCTTATTTAGTTAGGTTTGTAAAAACATCTGAATTCACGAATGGAGGAGCGTGATTCTAGGGGCCATTGGTTTTGGCAACTTGGGCGAAGTCTTCGTCCACTTCTTCTGTTTTTGTATAATTGGTTTTTCTATTTTTGTAATTAGATTGGTTATTTAAACCGTTCAACTAAAGTAAAATAATATATGAAGTCTTCAACAATCTCAACGAATCTCTCACTCTCTCTCCTTTTACCGGTTGAAGCCATCGGTGTATATCATTGCGGAGGAGCCAACCTATCAACAATCAAGTTGAATAGCTCAAGTGGTTAGAGCGTCGACCTAACAACACATAGATCTCAGGTTCGAGTAGAAGAAAATGCAAAGTACAAAAATAAACACATCGTGGGGTCCATCTCGAGCAGGCGTCGAGCTATTGACAAGGAAGGCCGTTTACTCCTCACGGAGGAGGAATGGCTTGCACGCCTAAAGCTCCGCGACAACACCGGCGAGAGCAACAAAAGAAAGAGTCAACCAAATGGGCTTGCACGCCTAAAGCTCCGCGACAACACCGGCGAGAGCAACAAAAGAAAGAGTCAACCAAATGGCCAGGCCGAGAAAGAGTCAACCAAATGGCCAGGCCGATTCAGTGCTCGAATTGTGGGAAGAGCAGCAAGCTCAGGAGCCCGAAGCCTCGCAAAAACCCAACAGTACATCATTTCTGCGTGTTCGGCTGCGTCGCATACATGAAGGTAACACGTTCCCACTTCGCCAAGCTCGATCCCAGGGGGCTGAAGGTCGTCTTCATAGGCTACGAACCCGGGAGCAAGGCGTACAGACTCTATGATCCTGCAGGGGGGCGAGCTCATGTGTCTCGCAACGTCGCCTTCGACGAAAGCACCTTCTGGCAGTGGAATGACGTGATCGAGGCAGACCGTAATCCAAATCAATTCACGGTGGAGTACCCCGTCACCGAGCCTGAAGAAGGAGGAGCCCAGCATCAGGAGACGTCACCGCCGCCAGCAGGTGCACCACCTGAACCAGTGGAATTCGCAACACCACGGATCCTCGAGTCGACACTGGATGCCGATCACGATACTGATCTGGAGGCCAGGTACCGGAGGATGGATGACCTAGTGGGAGGAGGTGGAACCACCTGGACTGGCAGCGCGCGAGCTCGAAGAAGTGGCCGAACTACATGCCATCAGTGCCAGATGAACCGAACACCTTCGCCGAAGCAAGCAGAAAAGAACCCGTGCTGGCTGAAGGTAATGCAAGAGGAGATGACATCCATCACCGAGAACCAGATGTGGAGTCTGGAGGATATGCTACCGGGACACCGAGCCATAGGGCTCAAATGGGTCTTCAAACTGAAGCGCAATGAAAAAGGAGAAGTTGTGAAGCACAAGGCCCGTCTGGTGGCGAAGGGCTATGTCCAGAAGCAAGGAGTGGACTTCGAAGAGGTATTAGACAAGCCCCACGAGCCTGGAACGCGAAGCTCGACAGTACCCTACTGTCACTGAAATTCAAACGTTGTGACTCTAAGCATGGTATGTACACGCACGGCCACGGCAAGAAGCAACTGATCGTGGGAGTGTACGTCGACGACCTCATAATCACTGGAGGCGACGTGAGAGTCCTCGGAAGGTTCAAGAAGGAGATGTCGAAAAACTTCGAGATGAGCGATCTTGGCGTATTGTTGGGAAAGCCAGCACTACGACGACAATCGACTCCACCAATTACCGCAGTATTGTTGGGAGTGCGCTATCTGGTAAACTCTTGTCCTGATCTTGCTTATTCTGATGGATATGTGAGCAGGTTTATGGAAGCACCTAGGGAGGAGCATCTAGTGGCTGTCAAGCGCATCCTGCGCTATGTAGCCGGAACCAGAGGCTGAGGCGTAAGATACTGCGCAGGGAGCGGTAAGGAGAAACTCAAGCTGGTCGGCTACAGTGATAGTGACATGGCCGGTGACGTTGATGATCGTAAGAGCACCAGCGGAATGATCTACTTTCTCTCAGGCGGCGCAATCAGCTGGCAATCAACAAAACAGAAGGTAGTTGCTTTGTCTTCCTGCGAAGCAGAATACATCGCCGCTTCGATGGCAGCAACACAAGGGATCTGGCTTGCACGACTAATGGAAGAACTCATCGGGAGAGAAAGCGATCCACCAATGCTATACGTAGACAACAAAGCTACGATCTCCCTGATCAAAAATCCAGTTTTGCACGACCGGAGCAAGCACATAGAAATCAGATTCCACTACATTCGAGAATGTGCAGATCGAGGGCTCATCAAGATTGATTTCATCCGAACAAAGGAACAACTTGGAGACATTTTGACCAAGTCCCTGGCGCGGGTGAAATTTGAAGAACTACGCTCAAAGATCGGAGTTCAAATAATAAGGTACAGCTTTTAGGAGGAGATTGTTAAATAAAAGCCATGCCTTATTTAGTTAGGTTTGTAAAAACATCTGAATTCACGCGAATGGAGGAGCGTGATTCTAGGGGCCATTGGTTTTGGCAATTTGGGCGAAGTCTTCGTCCACTTCTTCTATTTTTGTATAATTGGTTTTTCTATTTTTGTAATTAGATTTGTTATTTAAACCGTTGAACTGAAGTAAAATAATATATCGAGTCTTCAGCAATCTCAGCGAATCTCTCACTCTCTCTCCTTTTACTTCCGCTAATTTTTCCTTCGAAGAAACCTTCGGCCAATTTTTTCATCGACACTGTCTTCCGAATTGCTAGAGTTAACAGAATGAAGGCATGAAAAGACTTCTTACTGCACCATTTTCACCACAGCAAAATGGCGTAGTAGAAATCGAACGGTGGTAGAGATGGCCAGATGTATGTTAAAGAGCAAAGAGATGCCTGCAAATTTTTGGGAAGAAGCTATCAAAACTGCCGTGTATATTCTGAACAGATCGCCAACAAAAGGAGTTGCAGATGGTACGCTGTATCAAGCTTGGTTTGACAAGATACCAAAGGTTCATCACTTTAAAATCTTCGGGTGTCTTGCTCATGCCAAGAATACATATTCACACCTTCATAAACTTGCTGATAGGAGTGTGAAGACAATTATGTTGGGATATGAAGATGGAGCCAAAGCTTACAGACTATTGGATCCACAAAAGAACAAAATTATGGTGAGCAGGGATGTGGTGTTCGAAGAGGAGAAAAAGTAGTGTTGGGAAGAAATCACAAACGGTGATGATGAACAAAGAGGAACTTTCACCATTCAAATTTCAGAAAAATAGAGTAGATAAGAGGAGAGGAATATTGAACATATCGAAATTGATCCAGATGAAAGACAAAGGGAAAATTCGTCCTCAACTTTATCAACGCCAGACAGTACCTCAAATGCATCATCGTCAAGCTCATCGACGCCGAAAAAATTCAGGTCTCTAGAAGATATTTATAGAGAACTGAAGAAGCATAGGAGGAAATAGTGGACCTTTGTTTTCTTTCTATAGAGGAGCCAACTTCATATGAGGAAGCTGCGAGGAATGAAAATCGGAGGAATTCCATGATGTCTCAAATTCTCTCCATTGAAAAGAACACAACATGGGAACTCACAGATTTGCCGAAGAATCATAAAGCAATCGGCATCAAATGGATTTTCAAATTAAAGAAAAATCAAGATAAAGAAATCATGAAACATAAGGCGAGACTCGTGGCAAAGGGATATGCATAGCAGTTTGGTGTAGATTACAGTGAAGTATTCGCACCAGTGGTCAGGTTAGAAACAGTGAGATTAATTCTTGCCTATGCAGCCTTTAAGAACTGGGAAGTACATCATATGGATGTAAAGATAGCTTGTCTGAATGGCGAGTTAGAAGAGGAGGTGTATGTTGCTCAACCAGAAGGGTTCGTTGACAAAGAAAATCCAAACATGGTGTTAAAACTACGTAAAACCTTGTATGGATTAAAACAGGCTCCGAGGGCCTGAAATTTTAAACTTGATCAATGTTTGCAGTCACTTGGTTTTGTTAGATGTCTACAGGAATATGCTCTCTACAAGAAAATTAATGGAGTTGAAGCAATGTAACCGTCACATATGTGGATGACTTAATCATAGCCGACTCAAACAAACAAGTTACAGCTCAGTTCAAGGAAGAGATGCACCAGAAATTTGAGATGAGTGATCTTGGACTTTTGAGCTATTACTTAGGTATTGAGGTATGACAAAGTAGTGAATCAATCACTTTATGTCAGGTCGGATATGTAAGAAAAATCTTAGAGAAGCTAGGAATGGGGGAGTGCAATCCTTGTTCGATTCCCATGGAACCAAGAATGAAGATGAGCAAACATGGGAATGGAGAACCTGCGGTTAATTAAACACTTTACAGAAGTGTTATTGGAAGCTTACGCTATCTGGTTAATACCTGGCCGACATAGCCTACTCAGTTGGTGTGATGAGTAGATACATGGAGGCACCAACAACTTCATATCTCACAGCAGTAAAACAAATATTGAGGTATGTGAAAGGTACTCTAAGTTTTGGCTGTGTTTATAAGAAGCTATCGAATGTGGAGCTGGTAGGATTTAGCGACAGTGATATGGTTGGGGATATTGATGATAGGAAGATTATAACTAGAGTGTTGTACTATTTGGGAGTAAATCCAATAATCTGGGTATCACAGAAGCAAAAGGTGGTGGCTTTGTCATCATGCGAGGTTGAGTATATAGCTGCAACTGCTGGAACATGTCAAGAAGTATGGTTGGGCAGGATTTTGAGTAACATCAGTCAACTGCAAGTAAAACCCAAGCTTAATGTTGACAACAAGTCAGCTATAGCGTTTGCGAAAAATCCTGTTTACTGATCAAATTAAGCACATTGGTACCCTGTTCCACTTTACTCACTAATGTGTACAAACTGAAGCTATTGAATTGGAATATGTGAACACAGATAATAGTTGGAGAATATTCTGACTAAGCCGTTAGCAAGACAACGGTTCTTGGAGATAAGAGAGAAGATTGGCTTGAAGAAAGTCGATTCAACATACTTAAAGAAGTTTAGAGGAATGATTGTTGGTTATAAACTTGTTTTTTTTATTTTGCTTTATAAGTTTTTTTTTGTTAAAAAAAAGTGGTTAGTATTTATTTTATTTCTGTTGCTTATTTCTCCATGAAAAAAGGCTGTAGATATTGGAAGTAGTGTAAGGAACTAGTTTTTAAGGAGTGGAATAATAGGAGTGGAAGGAATGGTGGAGTGCTTGTTGATTTGTAGTAGAAATGGGTAAAAATTTTATTATATAAGGAAAATGGTGCAAGTTCTAAAGACACCACAAAAAAATGAAAATTAATTTGTGTGTCTTCGCTTCTTCTCTCCTTCTATTACTTTTTTTTCTATCATCCACTATGATAGAAGTTATCACTAAATGGGAACACCCAACTACGGTTACAGAGTTATGAAGCTTTCTAGGGTTAGCAAGCTACTATTGAAGATTTGTCCAAAACTTCGCTAGAATAGCCTCGCCTCTTACACATTTTACAAGGAAGGGCAGATTGACTGAGACTGAACGAGAAAGAATGCTGAGGATATACTGACAGTTCACTCTCATGTTGAGTTTCGTTTTGTCATGATAGAAGTCATCACTAAATGGGAACACCCAACTACGGTTATAGAGTTATGAAGCTTTCTAGGGCTAGCAAGCTAATATTGAAGATTTGTCCAAAACTTCGCTAGAATAGCCTCGTCTCTTACACATTTTACAAGGAAGGGCATACCTTTTATATGCAATGATGCACGTGAAGTTAGTGCCAAGACCTAAAATAAAGACTAGTGTTAGCTCTAATGCCCATGGTTCCAGAAAGCTCAGTGGGATACGTAATCCACAATGATGCATCCAAAAAAAAGATTAGGGTGCGTGTTGAAGCAACATTGTAAGGTTGTTACTTATGCATTACGCCAATTGAAAGAATATGAAAAAAACTACCCTACGCACAACCTAGAATCGTCCACAGTAGTATTGGCAATATAGATATGGTGACACTACCTGTATGGAGAAGAGACCCAAATTTACACCTGATGGTTTTAATATAACACATGCTCATAAGTATTATAGATATGGTGACACTACCTGTATGGAGAAGCAATTTAGATCTTAGGCACTTTAGAACATCAATTATAGTAAATAACTAGCATGTTCATAAGTATTAAAACATAATGAGTTTGAATACTAACCTTTTATAGTTCAAACTCCTTTTTCCTCATGAACCGGTTTCGAACCACCACTAGTGTCTTCTCCACTATCCTCCAGCCTTAGAACGGGATTGTGGAATCCGGTGAGTGACTAAACTTGGGAGGAATTTTGTTTATATGAAGAGAATGTTTATGAGAGGTTTTTCTCAAGGTTTTTTCCCAGGAAGAAGAAGACCTTCCATATACCATGATCACTCTATTTAAAGAGTCATGTTAGCATGTTCATGTAAATTTGAGATCACCAAATTTTGACACTCAAAATTCGACTCAAATGTTTGGGATTATGTGGCAAGCATGCATGTTTGAGTTAACCAAATTTTGACACTCAAAATTCCACTCAAACTTGTGGGGTTTATTTGGCAAGCATGCAAGTTTGGTTAAACCAAATTTTGACTCCTCAAAATTCCAGATTTTTCCATTAAAGGAAGTCAACATTTTGACTTTCTTCATTTTAATTCAACAATTAATTTGAATAATTAATTTCAAATTAAAGTAACATTAAATGATTAATTAAACTATTTAATTAATATTTTAATATTAATTCAAATGCCAATCCCAATCAATTCCGACACATAATTGATTAAGATATTAAATCTTATTTAAATATCTCAAATTCTCTCTTTTTGTTTAATTCGTAAATAAAACAAAAATGTGGTTAAATATATTGTATATATGTAGCGCATATTCCCTAATTTGAATTCGAACACTTCGAACTCACTCGTCACACTGTTGTATGGTTTAGTCCGATATGAGCTAGCAGAGGGACCTAATGGACCTATAGATCATGGGCTCCAATGATCCAAGATTAACTGGTTAAACTCATTAACCTTGTTAACCAACATTCGTTAACTACTAGGACACTTCACTATAGCCTAGTAGTTGCATTCCCCTCACTATAGATATATTTTTGTCCATTTGATATAACCATGATTAGTAAGTCGATCCTTCATAGGTTGTTCGTAACTAGAGCTAGGTCAATTTATCGTTTACTCCTAAAGTTACTTCTTGTTCCTTATTAGGAAGAGGTGAACCACCTGGAAGACCTATTATGAAGAGGTGAACCACCTAGAAGACCTATTAGGAAGAGGTGAACCACCCCTGGAAGACGGTGAGACCTATTAGGAAGAGGTGAACCACCTGGAAGACCTATTAGGAAGTGGCTATTAGGAAGAGGTGAGACCTATTAGGAAGAGGTGAACCACCCCTGGAAGACGGTGAGACCTATTAGGAAGAGGTGAACCACCTGGAAGACCTATTAGGAAGTGGCTATTAGGAAGAGGTGAGACCTATTAGGAAGAGGTGAACCACCCCTGGAAGACGGTGAGACCTATTAGGAAGAGGTGAACCACTTGGAAGACCTATTAGGAAGTGGCTATTAGGAAGAGGTGAACCACCTGGAAGACCTATTAGGAAGAGGTGAGACCTATTAGGAAGAGGTGAACCACCCCTGGAAGACCTATTAGGAAGAGGTGAACCACCTAGAAGACCTATTAGGAAAAGGCGAACCACCTGGAAGACCTATTAGAAAGAGGTGAGAACTATTAGGAAGAGGTGAACCACCCCTGGAAGACGGTGAGACCTACTAAGAAGAGGTGAACCACCTGGAAGACCTATTAGGAAGTGGCTATTAGGAAGAGGTGAACCACCTGGAAGACCTATTAGAAAGAGGTGAGACCTATTAGGAAGTGGCTATTAGGAAGAGGTGAACCACCTGGATGACCTATTAGAAAGAGGTGAGACCTATTAGGAAGAGGTGAACCACCCCTGGAAGACCTATTAGAAAGAGGTGAACCACTTGGAAGACCTATTAGAAAGAGGTGAGACCTATTAGGAAGAGGTGAACCACCCCTGGAAGACCTATTAGGAAGAGGTGAGACCTATTAAGAAGAGGTGAACCACCTGGAAGACCTATTAGGAAGAGGTGAGACCTATTAGGAAGAGGTGAGACCTATTAGGAAGAGGTGAACCACCTAGAAGATCTATTAGGAAGAGGTGAGACCTATTAGGAAGAGGTGAACAACCTGGAAGACCTATTAGGAAGAGGTGAGACCTATTAGGAAGAGGTGAACCACCTAGAAGATCTATTAGGAAGAGGTGAGACCTATTAGGAAGAGGTGAACCACCTGGAAGACCTATTAGGAAGAGGTGAGACCTATTAGGAAGAGGTGAACCACCTGGAAGATCTATTAGGAAGAGGTGAACCACCTGTAAGACCTATTAGGAAGAGGTGAGACCTATTAGGAAGAGGTGAACCACCTGGAAGATCTATTAGGAAGAGGTGAACCACCCCTGAAAGACCTATTAGGAAGAGGTGAGACCTATTAAGAAGAGGTGAACCACCTGGAAGACCTATTAGGAAGAGGTGAGACCTATTAGGAAGAGGTGAACCACCTGGAAGACCTATTAGGAAGAGGTGAGACCTATTAGGAAGAGGTGAACCACCTGGAAGACCTATTAGGAAGAGGTGAGACCTATTAGGAAGAGGTGAACCACCTGGAAGATCTATTAGGAAGAGGTGAACCACCTAGAAGACCTATTAGGAAGGAAGACCTATTAGAAAGAGGTGAACCACCTAGAAGACCTATTAGAAAGAGGTGAGACCTATTAAGAAGAGGTGAACCACCTGGAAGACCTATTAGGAAGAGGTGAGACCTATTAGAAAGAGGTGAACCACCTGAAAGACCTATTAGGAAGAGGTGAGACCTATTAGGAAGAGGTGGGACCTATTAGAAAGAGGTGAACCACCTAGAAGACCTATTAGGAAGAGGTGAACCACCTGGAAGACCTATTAGGAAGAGGTGAGACCTATTAGGAAGAGGTGAACCACCTGGAAGACCTATTAGGAAGAGGTGAACCACCTGTTTACATCCTAAAGCTGGAGATAGAGCAACCAGTCAACCTCTCGGCTAGGTACCTGGAAGACCTATTAGGAAGAGGTGAACCACCTGTTTACATCCTAGAGCTGGAGATAGAGCAACCAGTCAACCTCTCGGCTAGGTACCGAAAGACCTATTAGGAAGAGGTGAACCAACCTCCTGGAAGACCTATTAGGAAGAGGTGAACCACTTGGAAGACCTATTAGGAAGAGGTGAACCATCTGTTTACATCCTAAAGCTGGAGATAGAGCAACCAGTCAACCTCTCGGCTAGGTACTGGAAGATGGAAGACCTATTAGGAAGAGGTGAACCACCTGTTTACATCCTAAAGCTGGAGATAGAGCAACCAGTCAACCTCTCGGCTAGGTACCGGAAGATGGAAGACCTATTAGGAAGAGATGAGCCACCTGGACTGCCGGCACGCCAACTCGAAGAAGAGGCGGCCGAACAAGACGTGGAGTCTGGAGGACATGCTACCAGGGACACCAAGCCATAGGGCTCAAAACGGAGTTGAAACGAAATAAGGTAAAGCTGGAGATAGAGCAACCAGTCAACCTCTCGGCTAAGTACCGGAAGATGGAAGACCTATTAGGAAGAGGTGAACCACCTGGACTGGCGGCGCGCCAACTCGAAGAAGAGGCGGCCGAACAAGACGTGGAGTCTAGAGGACATGCCGCCAGGGACACCGAGCCATAGGGCTCAAAACGGAGTTGAAACGAAATAAGGTAGATACTCCAGGGAGGCAATCATCACAAGCTGACCGCGGCGTCTAAGTCTCTCGAGACTCAAGGCTATTATTGTGAGCCTGGGTCAACTCGTTAAGGTCGGCTGCCACATTTCCATCAAACGCGGGCTACTTAGGATCCGCGATGATCGACGACGGTTGCTCACGCAAGTTCGGTGCATGGCAAACCGCCTTTACATCCTAAAGCTGGAGATAGAGCAACCAGTCAACCTCTTGGCTAGGTACCGGAAGCTGGAAGACCTATTAGGAAGAGGTGAACCACTTGGAAGACCTATTAGGACGAGGTGAACCACCTGGAAGACCTATTAGGAAGAGGTGAGGTGAACCACCTGGAAGACCTATTAGGAAGAGGTGAACCAACCACCTGGAAGACCTATTAAGAAGAGGTGAGGTGAACCACCTGGAAGACTTATTAGGAAGAGGTGAACCAACCACCCGGAAGACCTATTAGGAAGGAAGACCTATTAGGAAGACCTATTAGGAAGAGGTTAACCAACCACCTGGAAGACCTATTAGGAAGGAAGACCTATTAGGAAGAGTTCTCCTTGCAATTTTCTCTATCTCATTCTTTGTGTTCATCTAGATCGAGCGTGTGCGTTGTTGTGCGATCCCAACAACTAGTATCAGAGCTAACGACTGGTATTGATCCCCAATATTGACACCCTTATATAAAAAATTATTCGTTCCTTGTTGAACCGATGTGTGATTTCACCGTTAATTTGAACCTGAGCAAGGCATAGCCCATTCGAGCCACTTTATTGACACCCCTTACATAAGGAATGATTCGTTCCTTTGAACCTGAGCAGGGTATGGCCCATTCAAGCCACTCTATTGACACCCCTTACATAAGGAATGATTCGTTCCCCTTAACCATTCAGACATATTGATTTCATCGTCAATTTGAACCTGAGCAGGGCATAGCCCATTCGAGTCAACTTAACCACTCAGACATATTAACACCCTTTATATAAGAAATGATTCAACAACAGGATTCGAACTTGTGCAAGCATAAGCCCAAAAGATTTTGTGTCTGTCTCCTTAACCACTGGAACATATTGACACCCCTTATGTAAGGAATGATTCATTCCCCTTAACCACTTGGACATATTGACACCCCTTAATATATAAGGAATGATTCGATGTTAGATAAAAGTTGTGGTGTCCTTAGATTTTGTTAAGTTATTTTTGACTTTTGAAATTTCTGAATTCACGCTCACCGTTCAATGGAAGAGTCGTAATTTTTGCTGGCCATTTTGGCCAACTTTAGGCCCAAGTTTTTGCCCACTCTTTTCTATTTTTATGATTAGGTTTGTTATTTAAAGAATTCAACTGAATGAGAAATAACCAATCGAGTCTTCAACAAATCTCCCCCTCTCTCCTTTTACTTTCCGCTATTTTTTCTTTCGAAGAAATTTTCCTTCGGCCAGTTTCCGGTTGAAGATATCGATGGTATATCATTACGGAGGAGCCAACCTTATCAACAGTCAAGTTGAATAGCTCAAGTGGTTAGAGTGTCAACCTAACAACACATAGGTCTCAGGTTTGAGTAGAAGAAAATGCTAAGTGCGAAAATACACACATCGTAGGATCCATGCTTGACTGAACAACCTAGCAGTGGAAGAGGTGACCGAAAGACTACGTAACGTCGAGCAACGTCGAGCAGCGGAAGGAAAAATACTGCTTCAGCTGTCGACAAGGAGGGCCGTCTCCTTCTCACGTAGGAGGAAATGGCGCGGCACCAGCTGGGAAGCCAATTCAACTATAAAGGATGAGCGCAACCCGTCAACCTCTCGGCCAAGACGGACACTTAAACTTTCCTGCTCTAGAAAAACTACAGAATGTGAGGAGATGGTGCACGGTTTGCCGGCAAACATAGGCGCACCACCCCCTTTCTATCCCAGACATCAGAAGCTTGTACATGGTGATATCTGCGGGCCCATCAAGCAACCCCAGGCGGTAAGACCCTCTTCCTCCCCCTTTTCTATCCCAGACATCGGAAGCTTGTACATGGCGATATCTGCGGGCCCATCAAGCAACCCCAGGCGGTAAGACCCTCTTCCTCCTGTTGGTCAATGACAAAAGCCGCTTAGGCGGTTAAGTGCATTTAAGCGCGAGTGGAGGCCGAATGCGGAAAGAAGATGCGAGTGTTGCACACAGACCGAGGTGGAGAATTCACCTCAATAAGTTTTGGTAAGTACTGTGATGAGTTCGGTATAAAACGGCACCCTACTCCCCCTAGTAGAATGGAGTGGTGGAATGCCGAAATACCTCTTCGAAGGCCAACAAGAAACCAGCAGTACATCATCTCCAAGTGCTCGGCTGCCTTGCATACATGAAGGTAGCACGTCCCCACCTTGCCAAGCTTGATCCCAGGGGGCTGAAAGTTGTCTTCATCCGCTACAAACCCGAGAGCAAGGCGTACAGACTCTATGATCCTACGGGGGGGGG
>NW_019268555.1:1385330-1445724 GCF_002738365.1 Cucurbita moschata | reverse complement strand
GGGGCTGAAAGTTGTCTTCATCGGCTACGAACCCGAGAGCAAGGCGTACAGACTCTATGATCCTGCGGGGGGGCGAGCTCACGTGTCTCGCTACGTCGTCTTCGATGACAGCATCTTCTGGCAGTGAAATGACGTGATCGAGGCAGACCATAATCCAAATCAATTCACGGTGGAGTATCTTGTCACCGAGCCGGAAGAAGGAGGAGTCCAGCATCATGAGCAGTCACCGTCGCCAGCAGGTGCACCCCCTAATCGATCCCAGGGGGCTGAAAGTTGTCTTCATCGGCTACGAACCCGAGAGCAAGGCGTACAGACTCTATGATCCTGCGGGGGGGCGAGCTCATGTGTCTCGCTATGTCGTCTTCGATGAAAGCACCTTCTGTCAGTGAAATGACGTGATCGAGGCAGACCATAATCCAAATCAATTCACGGTGGAGTACCTTGTCACCGAGCCGGAAAAAGGAGGAGCCCAGCATCAGGAGCCGTCACCGTTGCCAGTAGGTGCACCCCCTAAACTAGTGGAGTTCGCAACACCACGGACTACAGATTCAACGCTGGATGCCGAACAGGACGATGATCTGGTGGCTAGGTACCAGAAGATGGACGACCTAGTGGGAGGAGGTGAACCACCTGGACTGGCGGTGCGCGAGCTAGCCAAAGCAGAAAGGAAGTCATACTGGCTGAAGGCAATGCAGGAGGAGATGACATCCATCACCGAGAACCAGACGTGGAGTCTGGAGGATATGCCACCGGGACACCGAGCCATAGGGCTCAAATGGGCTTCAAACTGAAGCGCAACGAAAAGGGAGAAGTTGTAAAGCACAAGGCCCGTCTGATGGCGAAGGGCTACGTCCAGAAGCTAGGAGTGGACTTCAAAGAGGTATTTGCGCCGGTGGTAAGGTTAGAATCCGTCCTCCTTTTGCTGGCAATCGTGACACATTACTCTTGGGAGGTCCACAACATGGACGTGAAGTCCGCTTTCCTTAATGGAGAGCTGAAAGAGACCGTCTACGTCCGACAACCACCTGGCTTCCTGGACAACGACAACCCAGATAAGGTACTGCGCCTACACAAGGCACTCTACGGGCTTCGGCAAGCACCACGAGACTAGAACGCGAAGCTCAACAGTATCCTACTGTCACTAAAGTTCAAGCGCTGTGCCTCTAAGCATGGCATGTACACGCACGGCCACGATGAGCAACGGCTGATTGTGGGAGTGTATGTCGACGACCTCATAATCACTAGAGGTGATATGGAAGTCCTCGGAAGGTTCAAGAGGGAGATGTCAAAGAATTTTAAGATGAGCAAAGAAGCTACTGGACACAATTGGGCTTGCAGACAGTAACCCTACAATGACGCGATGGAGGCCCGACTCCAACTAAGGAAGGTCGGCACTACGACGATAGTCGACACCACCAATTACTGCAGCATTGTAGGGAGCCTGCGCTATCTAGTAAACACACGCCCTGACCTTGCTTACTTAGTTGGATATGTGAGTAGATTTATAGAAGCACCTCGGGAGGAACATCTTGTGGCCGTCAAGCACATCCTGCGCTGTGGCTGGAACCAGTGGTTGGGGTGTGAAATACAACGCAGGGAAAGGAAAGACGAAATTTGAGCTAATCGGCTACAGTGATAGTGACATGGCCGATGACGTTGATGATCGTAAGAGCACTAGCGGGATGATCTACTTCCACTCAGGCGGCGCGATTTGCTGGCAATCAACAAAAAAAAAAGGGAGTTGCTTTGTCTTCCTGCGAAGCAGAATACATCACCGCTTCGACGGCGGCAATAAAGGGGGTCTGGCTTGGGTGACTGATGGAAGAACTCATAAGGAGAGAAAGCGATCCACCAATGCTATACATGACAACAAAGCTATGATCTCCCTAATAAAAAAATCTAGTTTTGCACGACTGGAGCAAGCACATAGAAATTAGATTTCACTACATCCGAGAATGTGAAGATCGAGGGCTCATCAAGATTGATTTCATCCGAATAGAGGAACAACTTGGAAACATTTTCACCAAGTCTTGGCGGCGGTAAAATTTGAAGAATTACGCTCAAAGATCAGAGTTCAAATAATAAGGTAGATATAGCACAACTTTTAGGAGGAGATTGTTAGATAAAAGCTGTGGTGTCCTTAGATTTCGTTAAGTTGTTTTTGACTTTTGAAATTTCTGAATTCACGCTCACGGTTCAATGGAAGAGTGTAATTTTTGCTGGCCATTTTGGCCAACTTTACGCGCAAGTTTTTCCCACTCTTTTCTATTTTTATGATTAGGTTTGTTATTTATGATTAGGTTCTATCCTCTCCTTTTACTTTCCGCTATCCTCTCCTTTTACTTTCTGCTATTTTTTCCTTCGAAGAAATTTTCCTTCGACCAGTTTTTTCGTCGACGTTTTCCTCTGAATTGCCAAAGTCAACATTCGATCCCAACAGATTTTAAGTCTGGACATGTTGATACCCCTTATATAAGAAATGACTCGTTTCCTCTCCTTAACCACTCGGCAAAGCCCATTCGTTTCATATCCAACAGATGTGGGATCTTCTCCTTAACCACTCGACAAAGCCCAACAGATTTGAAATCAGGACATATTGATACCCATTATATAAGGAATGATTCGTTTCCTATCCAATCAAAGTGGTATTTAACAATAAAGCTAAAAAGGTTGTCAACAATAGGATTCAAACCTATGTGGGCAAAGCCCAATAGATTTCTAATCCATCTTCTTAACCACTCAAACATATTGACACCCCTTATATAAGGAATGATTCGTTCCCTATTCAACCCATGTGAGATCTCACAATAAAATTAAAAATTCGCCAATAGACGAGTTCCTCCTTAACCACTCGGACATATTGACACCCCTTGTACAAATATTTTTTTAATGGCATGTAAATTAGATTCCTTATGACAAGATTGAAACCTAGCACAAAGACATACACAAAACATAATATCAGGTCTACTAGCAGTCAAGTAAAGTAAAGATCCAATCAAACCTCGATAAGATTTTATGTCTACACATTTACCTTTTTCATCCTTGTCAAGTTTGATAGATGTGCTCATTGGAGTTTTTGCAATCTTACCTTCATTGAACTTGAACCTTTTGAGTAAATCCTTGGTGTATTTCTCTTGATTTAGAAAGATACCATCTTACAGTTGTTTGGTTTGAAGTCCAAGAAAGAAACTAAGCTCTCCCATCATACTCATCATACATTTAGAAAATTCTTCACATAAAGAAGGATTAGTAGAACCAAGTATAATATCATCCACATGTATTTGCACTAATACCATATCTTTTTCTTTAATTTTAATAAAGAGAGTAGTGTCGAGCTTACCCATTTTGAAATCAGCTTACCCATTTTGAAATCATTCTCAATAAGAAAATTACTAAGTCTATCGTGTCAAGCTCTTGAAGCTTGTTTTAAGCCATAAAGAGCATTTTTCAACTTATAAACATGATGTGGAAAATCAAACTTTTCAAATCTAGGAGGTTGTTTTACCTAAACTTCCTCCATAATATGACCATTTAAGAATGCACTTTTCACATTCATCTGATATAATACAAAATTTTTGTAAGAAGCAAATGTAAGTAACATTCTAATAGAGCAACGGGTGCAAAAGTTTCTTCGTAGTCAATACCTTCTTTCTGACAATAATCTTAAGCTACAAGTCTAGCTTTATTTCTAATGATATTCCCATTTTTATCAATTTTATTTCTAAAAACCCATTTGGTTCCAATAATGAAAATATTAGAGGGTCTAGAGACTAATTCCCAAACTTTGTTCCTTTCAAATTTATTTAGTTCTCAGCTAAAATCCAAAACTCATTATTTTCGGCATCTTTAAACTTTTTGGTTCAATTTGAGAAACAAAAGCAAGATTATTAAATAAATTAATAGAGGAATAAGTTTTCACACCTTGTTCGGGATCACCAATAATCAAGTCCTTGGGATGAGATGAGACATACCTCCATACTTTTTGCACTGGTGAAGAACCTTCTTCCTTCTTTTCATTTAAGCTCACTTCTTTTTTACTTGAAAGAGTTTCTTTTCCTTTGTTACTGACACGTAAATTTCCAAAATTTCTTTCTAAGTCATCACTCGAAATAGACTCATTAGAAATATCATTACAAGATTCATCAAATACCACGCCTAGATTCTTCTATAACTAAAGTTCTCTTATTGAAAACTCTATAAGCTTTACTAGCAGATGAATAACCAAGAAAAATACCAATATATGTCTTAGAATCAATTTTTTCCAGCTTTTCTTTGTTGTTCAAAATAAAACATTTGCAACCAAAAACTTTGAAATACCCAATATTTGAAATTTTATTATGACAAAGTTCATAAGGAGTTTTATCTAGACAGGTCTAATTAAAACTCTATTTGAAACATAACAAGCGGTATTAACGGCTTCCGCCCAAAAATATTTAGGTAAATCATATTCATTTAATATTGATCTAGCAAATTCTCGTAAAGTACGATTTTTTTTCTTTCAACCACACCGTTTTGTTGACGAGTCAGTGTAGAGGAGAAGTCATTATAAGAATCATTATCTTCACAAAAATTTTCAAATGCTACACTATCAAATTCTCAATCCATGGTGACTCCTAATTTTAGTAATTAAAAAACCTTTTTGATTTTGGACTCTTTTACAAAACTAGCTTTTCAAAACATCATTTTTATGTTTTATCATCAAAACTCAAGTAAATTTCAAAAAATCATCAACTAAAAGTACATTTTCAATGAGAGTACGAGAGTCATTACCTATAGCACCCTTACCAATTATTTTACCCTTCTTGTTGTCACCAAAAGTTACTAAGCCACCATCCTTCTTGGAAGACTCGCTAACTTGGATTGGTTTCCCATCATGTGTCTTGAGTAACCACTATCCATATACCACTCATTTTTTCTTGGAGGCTTTCAAGTAAACGTATAAACAAACATATTCAAAATTGACCTTTTCGTACCCATACTTGTTTGGGTCCTAACGAGTTAGTTTTCACAAATTTAGAAATCATGTTTGCATTCATATTAAAAAACTTACCACACGAGAAACAAACAACATCCTGCAGGAATTTATTTCTTGGACTAAGTGTATGTATTCTATTTTGAATAGAAAAATTATTTCTTAAAACATTGCTAAATTTTATATTTTGAGAAAATTTTCTTCCCGAAGAAATGTTTTGAGAATTTTTCAATTTAAAGCAATTAGGTCTAATATGACATTCAACACCACAATAATGACATATAGACACAAATTAGATTTATCATATTGAGATATAAATTTGCATGTGTTAGGCTTAGACATAATAGGGATGATTTAACAAATATTGTTTTAGAACTTGAAGGTGTAGAACATTCATCAATATAGCCTAATTTTCTTTTATCACCATAAGGCTACGTGCTTCAATTATTTTATCTAATTTTTGAGCACCTATAGTTAACTTTTGAATAGACTCTTTAGCCTTACCAAGTTCTTCAATAGTATTTGATTTCTTTTCTTTGAGTAATTTAATTAACTTATCTTTTTGACAACAATCCTGTTCAAGAAACTTAGTTTTATCAATTAATGCAGTTTTCTCATCACAATCAAATACATGCTTTTTACCGGGTATATCAAATTTTACAACATTATGATTATTTTCTTTTATGCAAGAAATTTCATTTAATAAAGACTTATTTTTAATAATTGAAGCCTTATATTTCTTTTGAAGCATAACATACTTTGAACAAAGTTTTTCTAAATCAAGTTGATCTACTCAGAAACTTTAAATAATTCACTGTAAGAAGGAGATTCAAGAATTATCTCGTCTTCTTCATTCTCTTTGTTACTTTGAGCCGTGAAGCAAAAATTTGCTACTTTTTCATCCCTTAGATATTCATTTGCATACATTTTATTATGAGCTAACATGCTAATTTTTTATTCTTTAACTTGATTTGTTCCTTCGTGAGTTACTTCAAGAGATTTCCAAATTTCATATGCTGAACAACACATAGATACTCTATTAAATTCATCATTACTTAGGGCACAATAAAGATAATTTATAGAACTAGCCCTAAAAGAACATTTTTTTATATCATGTTCATCAAATTCATTCTCTAACTTAAGCTCCTCAAAGTTATTAACAATTTTTATTGGAATGTAAGGACCTTTACTAAAATTCAACCATAATTCATAATCAATCGATTGCAAATAAATTTTCATTCTAGCTTTCCAATACGTATAATTTGTTCCATCAAAGTAAGGAGGACTAGAAGTTGATTGTCATTCACAAAAACCGTTTTTAACACATAGATTTGCCATAATCTCTAAGAATAAAGTTTATATAAAAAAATCAATAAAAACAACATGCTCTGATACCAATTGTTGGATCGATATGGCACCCATAGAAGGGGTGATACCAATTGTTGGATCGATATGGCAACTCTAGAGGGGGTGAAACAAATTGTTGGATCGATATGGCAATCCTAGAGGGGTGAAACAAATTGTGGGATCGATATGGCAACCTTAGAGGGGGTGAATAGGGTTTCAACAATGTAATAATTAATTTTTTTTAATAAGAATAAAACTTAATACCATGCAATAAAATTTAACAATAATTTAGAATTTAAATAGGAAAAGGGTTAGAAAATATAACACAAGTAGTTTTACAGTGGTTCGGTCAAACTCGACCTACTCCACTCCCCAAGCGCCTCTTGGGAATTTGAATAAACCCTTCTTGACTCTTTCCTCGGATCACAGCCCAACCACTACACCGCTCCTTTTACGAGTTCAAGAGCAAGTTCGATCCTTTCCGCGGCTCAGGATCAAACCAGTACACCGCTCTTTTTACGAGTTCAAGAGCAAACTCAATCATTTCCACGACACAAGATCAAACCGGTACAATTGTCTGAAATCTTAAATAACGGATCATTCATTTCCTATTCAACCGATGTGGGATCTCACAACAAAGTTAAAAAGTTGCCAATAGCAGAATTCCTCTTTAACGACTAGGACATATTGACACAGCTTCTCAACAAAGCTAAAAAGTCGTCACCACTCGGACATATTGACACCCATTCTCAGCAAAGCTAAAAAGTCGCCAATAGCAGAATTCATCGTCAACCACTCGGAGATTCGTTCCTTGTCCAAAGTTAAAAAAGTCGAGATTTCACAATAAAGCTAAATAAAATCATCACAACAAGATTTGAACGTGTGCAGCCAAAACCCAACAGATTTCAAGTCTGTCTTCTTAAAAACTCAAACATATTGACACGTTATATAAGAAAAGATTCATTCTCTATCCAACCGATGTGGGATCTCACAATAAAGCTAAAAAGTCGTCAATAGCAAAATTTCTCCTTAATCTCTCGGACATACTTATATAAGGAATTATTTGTTCCCTATCCAACCAATGTGAACAGAATTCCTCCTGAACCACTCAGACATAATTATATAAGGAATGATTTGTTTCCTGTCCAACCGATGTGAGATTTCACAATAAAGCTCAAAAGTGGGATTTCATAAGATTCAATAACACAATAGTAATTTCATGGAAGAATCAAGAGAAGAAAGAAAAGAAAAGACAGCTTATAAATGGTGATTATTGAAAGCAACAACTAGATGTTCTTTACTCTTTTGGCTTAACTCTTTCCAAACTCTATTGCATAACTTGTGCTATCCAACTAACCAATAGAGATCAGGTTCTTCTTAAGACCAGGAATATACCTTACATCCTTTAATATCCACTTATTTCCCGTAAAAGTTTTTATGCAGACATTCTCATTTCCTTCAATCTCCCAAGTTTAGTTGTCGGCAAGATACGCCTTCTCCAAATTTCTAGACTTAAAATTTAGAAACAGTTCCTTATTTTGAGACAAATGAAAATATGCACCTAAATCCAAAATCAAAGGTTCAATTGGACTATTCATGGTTTGAAAACAAATGAACAGATGCTATCCGAATTAGAGCATCCCCAATGCCATTTGCTAAATTTGTAAAGTCATTACTATCCTCCGCTTTGTGATTCTGTTTCCTCTTTGGTCTTGTACAATTTGCCCAAAAGTGAACATTTTCTCCACAACTCCAACACGTGACGCTACGGTTCTTTGATTTTAATCGACCTTTGTTTGGGTCATTCCATTTACTTCTTCCCCTTTGGTCAACACTGAGAGAACTACTAGAGTATACTTTCGCTGAGAGCTACCTTTCTTTGGGTCATTCCTTTTACTTCTTCCTCTTTCGTCAACATTGAGAGCACTACTCTACCTTTGTTTGGGTCATTCCATTTACTTCTTCCCCTTTGGTCAACACTGAGAGATATCAACTACTCTACCTGGGTCATTCCATTTACTTCTTTTGCTTTGGTTAACATTGAGATCACTGCCAGATGAATATCTCTACATGGGTCATTCCATTTACTTCTTCCCCTTTGGTCAACACTAAGAGCACTACCAGATGAATCTCAATGAATTTCCCATTTTTCGTTTGCATATACTTTCACTGAGAACTACTTCCATTTTCAATAAAGTTATTATTGTTGTTTATTCAGTAAAGATTGTTATTGAATAAAGTGAACTTTACGATCATTAATCTAAATCTAATAAACTAAGAACACTCTGGCTATAGTATGATTACTTGAACAATATGTAGAGACATAAGAGTGGATCAAGTTCAAGTATATGGTCAAAATGATCTATAGTATATGGATAAGGCTGAGTACCTTATTCTGGGGACACTATGGATGCGACCCACTTTTGTATATGATATAAACAATGTGATCACTAAATTGTACATGTGGAGACATGTAAGTGAGGGCGTCCTATGCAATGAGTATTGCATAAGATCGGACCATGAAGAAAACCACTCTCACTTTATAATGTCTTTTACTGTTGAGACTGATTTTCTTTTCATTCGATGACCTAGGTAACTCGATCTTAATCCTAAGCTAACCATGAACTCCTGTTTATTCGGAATTATCCTTAGATTTGCATGGGTGAGAGTGGCTCGAGTTTGCCGACTCAATAGGCCTCCCATTTCAGGGGTAAGACTGGGTGAATAGCTGGGGACGTGGGGTGCAAGATGGAATTCGCTCCTACCCACTTTAGGGATAGAAGAGAGGTAGTTCCCTTAAGTACCGACTCCAGGTCTTGAACAAGGGGCCCCACCCACTCATTGGCCTGAGAGGGATTCGGTTTACTGGTTGAACCACAAGCCAATTGTTCATAAGAGGATCAGTGGGAAATAGGAACAAGAAGCAACTTCAGGGGTAAAACGGCTAATTGACCCAGCTTTAGCTACGAACAACCTGTGAAGGATCGACTTACTAATCATGGTTATATTAAATGTTCAGAAATATATCTATAGTGAGGGGAGTGCAACTACTAGGCTAACTACTAGGCTAAAGTGGAGTGTCCTAGTAGTTAACGAGTGTTGTTGATTAACAGGGTTAATGAGTTTAATTGGTTAATCTTGGATCGTTGGAGCCCACGATCTATAGGTCCATTAGGTCCCTCTGGTAGCTCATATCGGACTAAACAATAGAACATTGTGACTAGTGAGTTCGTAGTGTTTGAATTCAAATTAGGGAATATGTGCTACATATATAATATATATTTAATCGCATTTTTATTTCATTTACAAATTAAACAAAAAGAGAGAATTTGAGACATTTAAATAAGTTTTAAATATTTTAATCAAATATGTGTCGGAATTGATTGGGATTGGCTTTTGAGTTAATATTCAATATTAATTAAATAGTTTAATTACTCATTTAATGTTACTTTAATTTGAAATTAATTATTCAAATTAATTGTTGAATTAAAATGGAGAAAGTCAAAATGTTGAGTTCATTTAATGGAAAAATCCATGTTAGTGGAATTTTGAGGTGTCAAAATTTGGTTTAACCAAACTTGTATGCTTGCCCAATAAACCCCACAAGTTTGAGTGGAATTTTAAGTGTCAAAATTTGGTTAACTCAAACATGCATGCTTGCCACATAATCCCAAACATTTTAGTGGAATTTTGAGTGTCAAAATTTGGTGATCTCAAATTTGTATGAACATGCAAACATGACTCTATAAATAGAGGTATCATGGTACATGAAAGGTCTTGCTGGGTGAAAAACCTTGAGAAAAACCTCTCACAAACACTCTCTTCATATATACAAAATTCCTCCCAAGTTTAGTCACTCACCGGATTCCACAATCCCGTTCTAAGGCCGAAGGATAGTGGAGAAGACACTAGTGGTTGTTCGAAACCGGTTCATGAGGAAAAAGGAATTTGAACTACAAAAGGTTAGTATTCAAACTTATTAAGTTTTAATACTTATGAACATGCTCGTTATTTACTATAATGGATGTTCTAAAAGTGCCTAAGATCCAAATTGCTTCCGCATGTGTTATATTAACACCATCAATTGGTATTAGATCAAGTTTTAGGCACTTTATTTACATTAATTTGATCATGGTGGGTACCATTTCATGAATGAAATTTTGTGGTTGCTAAAGATGATGGTTTTGGTTTTGGCATTTTTTTTATGCTTCCATTTGATACAATTATTGTAATAAACCTAATGTGTATGGGCTTTAATGAATGAAGAAAGGTCTGTATTTTTATGGAGTCATTAGAGTCCATTTTAGGTTGTAATGGATCGAAAATGGAAGAGATAGCAAGTTGAACCGAAGAAGAAGATGGAAGAGGCGGTTCAGGTGTTTTTTCTACCTTTGGGGTCTGGTTCAACGTTTTTAAGGGTTGGTTCGCCCAGTTCATGATCCTCGAGAGCGGTTCAAGTTATTTTTAATTATTAATGTAATTATTTAGTTAATTGCTTGTTTTAAAATGTCAAAACCAATTCACTTTAGCGTGTTTAATTAATTATGCATTATGAATGTATGTTTTAATTAAATAGAAACTGTATATGCATAAAGTATGTCATATAGATTTAAAATCCCACCATAGGCTAAGCATGTTTCAGGCATTCCAAGTATGTTATAAGTGTTATAATGTATAGTATGCATGTTTAGGGTTCCATGAGTGATAGATATAAATTGTTATATTATTGCATGGAATGGATGATTATATACTTGTTATATAAAGCATGTTAGATGCATGTTATAGGTTATTTTCAACGTCATAAAACGAGATAGACGTTAAAATCTATAATAAAGATAAGTGCATGCTCACTTAGAGTTAAGAACCGAGCACGATCAATTTTAATAGTTAATATAGGTCGATGTATTACAAAATTACGGTTACGAGAAAGCTCACCTGGCACAATCTTGTCTAAGGCTGGAGGTACTTAAGTTGACGATTTACGGAACACCTACTACCTGGAGATCGGACTAGTACTTGAGCTTAGTTACCCCAGTTTAATGAGCATGCTTAAGTGATATAAGTTTTAGAAAAATCACCTAGACTTAAGTTATATTTAATTAGCCGGACTAAGTAATAAGTATACCCAACCGTCTAAAATACTTAGTGGGAGGAAAAAGATATATGAGATACATCGTTTTCTTTTTACTCTCTCTGGAAAATTCACACAGTGAGATTCATGCTCGGCCTTGTGTCGCCCTGGGAGCGTCCTTCATTTGGAAGGTATTTGCATGAGTCAATAACAAGGTGAATAGAGAAAGTATTTATAGTAAGTGGGAGAAGGAAGTATATCAAACACGTCCTATGGTCTCCACCACTAGGTTGCATCGTGAGATTCCCATGTTCCACCTGCATATTGCCCTAGAGAAACTACCCATTTGGAGGGTCGTAACATGGGAGTCAAAACAACGCAAACTCTAGAAATGGAAAGGATTTCTTAGGTTCGTTTCCAACTTTGGCTTTTTCATTCGATAGCATTGTTGGGACCGATTTCTGAGGTCTGAAAATAGCGGGTCACACTTACGAAGAATTACTAAGAGAGTTAGTATATTCTTGGCCAAAATAGCTATAACTAAAAACACTATAGGAACAAGAGATATTCTGGGATTAGTGTTTAAGTCATGAATGTCTTGGCTTAGTGAATGAGTGATTGACTGCCCCTCGGTAGCAGTTGCTCTAACTCATTAAAGTATTGTTGCAAATTAATAATTTTTGGGTACATTATTACATTTGCTAAAACTGATTGGATTAAACAGGATTAAGTCAAATCACTAATAGAATTTTCTTTATATCACAGCATGACAAACTCAATAGTACAACTACTCACTTCTGAGAAATTAAACGGCGACAATTACGCAACTTGAAAATCAAACCTAAAACACAATACTGGTAATTGATGATTTAAGGTTTGTTTTAACTGAGGAATGTCCTCCAAACCCCATCTCAAATGCAAACCAAACAGTTCGGGATGCGTATGATAGATGGATAAAGACAAATGATAAAGCCTGAATGTACATTCTAGCTAGCATATCTGATGTTTTGGCTGAGAAACATGATGTTATGGGTACTGCTAAAGAGATTATGGAATCTCTAAAAGGGATGTTTGGACTACCGTCCTTCTCCCTTAGACATGAAGCCATAAAATACACTTACAATTGTCGTATGAAAGAAGGGACCTCAGTTAGAGAACATGTCCTAGACATGATGGTCCATTTCAATGTGGCAGAAGAAAATGAAGCTGTCATTGATGAGAAGAGTCAAGTCATTTTTATAATGATGTCTCTTCCGAAGAGCTTCTTCCAGTTCCGCAAAAATGTGGTAGTGAACAAAATAGAATATAGCTTGACTGCTCTTCTCAATGAGCTACAGACTAATCAGTCCCTCTTAACGAATAAGGGACAAATAGGAGAAGAAAATGTTGCTATCTCCAAGAAATTACTACGAGGATCGTCCTCCAAAAATAAGTCTGGATCTTCAACTTCTAAAAGTGTTTTGATGAAGAAGAAGGGTAAAGGGAAAAATAAGATTCCTACTAACCGCAAACACAAGGTTCAAAAAGTAGATAAAGGAAAATGTTTCCATTGCAACGAAAACGGGCACTGGAAGAGAAACTGCCCAAAATACCTTGCAGAGAAGAAATCTGAAAAGACACAACAAGGTAAATATGATTTACTCGTTGTAGAAATATGTTTAGTAGAGTACGACAACTCAACTTGGATACTAGATTCAGGGGTGACTAATCATATTTGTTCTTTTTACCAGGAAACTAGCTCCTAAAGAATGCTTTTGGACGGCGAGACAACACTCAGGGTTGGAACAGGAGAGGTTGTCTCAGCAAGATTAGTAGGAAATTTAAAGTTGTTTTTTGGTGATAGATTCATTATATTAGATAATGTACTTTTTGTTCCTGATATGAAAAGAAATCTAATATCTATTTCTTGTTTATTAGAACAATTGTATAAAGTATCTTTTGAAATCAATGAAGTGTTCATTTGCAAATGAGGTATTCATATTTGTTCTGCAAAGCAAGAAAACAATTTATATATGTTAAAACTGAGCGAAACAAAAGCTATTTTAAATACCGAGATGTTTAAAACAGCTGAAACTCAAAATAAACAACAAAAGATTTCTCCTAATACCTATCTTTGGCACTTAAGACTAGGCCACATTAATCTCAATAGGATTGAGAGATTGGTTAAAAGAGGACTTCTAAATGAGTTAGAAGACAACTCTTTACCTCCATGTGAGTCTTGTCTTGAGGGTAAAATGACTAAACGATCGTTTTTTGAAAAAGGTTATAGAGCCAAAGAAACCTTAGAACTCGTGCATACAGATCTCTGTGGTCCAATGAATGTCAAAGCACGAGGAGGGTATGAATATTTCATTAGTTTTATTGATGATTATTCAAGGTATGACTATCTTTTCCTAAAGCGTCACAAGTTCGAAGCTCTTGAAAAATTCAGAGAGTATAAGACTGAGGTTGAGAATCTATTAGGTAAAACTATTAAAACACTTCGATCAGATCAAGGAGGAGAGTACATGGACTTAAGATTTCAGGACTATATGATAGAACATGGAATAAGGTCTCAACTCTCAGCCCCTGGTATGCCTAAAAAAAATGGTGTATCAGAAAGGAGAAATAGAACTCTGTTAGACATGGTTCGGTCTATGATGAGTTTCGCTCAATTACCCAATCCGTTTTGGGGATATGCAGTGGAGACTGCTACATACATTTTGAACATGGTTCCTACTAAGAGTGTTTCAGAAACATCTTATAAGTTATGGAAAGGGTGTAAAGATAGTTTACGTCACTTCAGAATTTGGGGATGTCCAGCACAGTTGTTGCAAAACCCCAAGAAATTAGAACGTCGTTCAAAATTATGTCTATTCGTAGGATACCCCAAAGAGACGAAAGGTGGTTTGTTTTATGACCCTCAAGAAAATAGAGTGTTTGTATCAACAAACGCTACATTCTTAGAGGAAGACCACGTAAGAAATCATCAACCTCGCAGCAAACTAGTATTAAGTGAGATTTCTAAAAAAGCTACTGATAAAACAACAAGAGTTGTTGATCAAGCTGGTCCTTCAACAAGAATTGTTAATGGAGCTGACACTTCTGGTCAATCACATCCTTCTCAAGAGTTGAGAATGCCTCGACGTAGTGGGAGGGTTATAACTCAACCCGATCATTACTTGGGTTTGGCAGAAACTCAAGTCATCATACCTGATGATGGCGTTGAGGATCCATTGACCTATAGACAGGAAATGAATGATGAAGATAGAGATCAGTGGATTAAAGCCATGAATCTTGAAATGGAGTCAATGTACTTCAATTCAGTCTGGGAACTTGTAGATCAACCAGATTGGGTAAAACCTATTGGTTGCAAATGGATCTATAAGAGAAAACGAGACCAAATCGGTAAGGTACAGACCTTTAAAGCTCGACTAGTAGCAAAGGGTTATACCCAAAGAGAGGGGGTGGACTATGAAGAAACCTTCTCTCCTGTTGCTATGCTTAAATCGATTAGAATACTCTTGTCTATTNNNCACATTTTATGATTATGAAATTTGGCAAATGGATGTTAAGACAGCCTTTCTAAACGGCAATCTTGAAGAGAGTATCTATATGGCTCAACCAAAGGGGTTCATTGAACAGGATCACGAGCAAAGGGTTCGCAAGCTTAAAAGATCCATTTATGGGTTGAAGCAAGCATCTCGATCCAGGAATATAAAGTTTGATACTGCGATCAAATCTTATGACTTTAAACAGAATGTAGACAAACCTTGTGTTTATAAAAGGATAGTCAACTCTACAGTAGCTTTCTTAGTCTTGTACGTTGACGATATCTTACTCATTGGAAAAGATGTGGAATTTCTGACTGACATTAAGCATTGGCTAGCGACACAATTCCAAATGAAAGATTTGGGAGAGGCTCAGTTTGTTCTTGGAATCCAAATTGTTCGGAATCACAAGAACAAAACACTAGCATTGTCTTAGGCTTCGTACATCGACAAAATGTTGATTTGATAGAAGATGCAAGACGCCAAGAAAGGATTGTCAATATCTTCACTGCACTATACCAATTGAGACTTCGCACAACCTCATATTTTAAACATCAACACATTTTGTCACATGTTTGCTGGATTCTTTGAATCCTCGATCTTCTCCAAACACATCACCATCTTCCACTAACCGGCGAGTGAAATGGTATCGTCTTCTGATGTGTTTTGTCTTTGATATACTGGGTTATTCACCAACTGTATGACACTCTGACTATCTACATGAAGAATCTTCTTGCGCTACTTCTTGCCTAGTTCTTTATATAGTCTGTCATCACAATTATTTCCTTTCCAGTTTTAGCTATTGCCACGTACTCAGCCTCAGTAGATGAAGGAGCAACACAATTCTGAAGCCTAGACATCTAACTCATCTCATCGTCCATGGCTTGCTCCCACTTGGTTGTATCCTCCAACTGTAGGGCATAACTAAAGGGCTTTGGTTCCTCTTCATCAGTCAACAACATATAGTGTGTAATGAAGGTACATACCTATGTAATACTCTAATAGTTATGGTTGATCCTCTCAATGCTTACTTAGGTGTCACTTGCAACACCTCTGGAACCTCAACAATAGTCTTAGAAGTTTCTCGAGTATCTACTACAACATCACTGTGTGAATTGTTCTGTAGCTCAACTTCAACTCTCACTTGCTTTGTTGTCCCAGAACCTTTCTTGTCTTTGTCCTTGTACATGACAATTTTGTCTAAAGTCACGTTATAGTGTCTCAAGATTTTTTTTTGTTCTTGACGTCCCAAAACTTGTACCCAAACATATTAGAATCATAGCCTATGAAGTAGCACTTTATAGCCATAACATCAAGCTTGTAACATTCTGTGGATCAATACAAACATATGGAGTGCAACAAAAAGTTCTCAAGTGAGAGTACTTGAGTTCTTTTTCTATCCATACCTCTTTAGGAACCTTGAACCGCAAGGGTACTGACGACCCTCTATTTATCAAGAAGGCAATTGTATTTACAACATCAGCTTAGAATGTCTTTGACAATCTAGATCGAATCCTCATACTCCTTGCTCGCTCCTACAATGTTCTGTTCATCCATTCACCAACACCATATTGTCTTGCTTTACCTGGGAACTATCCTCATTAATCTAATTCCCTCAACTACACAAAATGCTTTGGATGTTGACTTTTCGTATTCTTCTTCATTGTCAGACTTCAAGCCAGTCTGATTTTCAACTTCAGCTTTCCACTTCTTAAAGGTGGCAAACACATTTGACTTTTGTTTCAGGAAATAAATATACACCTTCCTGCTGAAATCATCGATGAAGGTGACATAGAACTTTGATCAACCAAGTGATGAAACTGTTGATGGTCCCCAAACGTCTGTATGAAACATTTCGACCTGCACTTTCTTGGGTTCTATGGTAGCATTTGTGAAGCTGACTCGTTTCTATTTGTCATAATGTAGCCTCACAAGGACTCATATCAACAAATTTCAAACCTTCTAAATCTCCCTTCTCAGCCAACATCTTCATTTATTTTAAGCTCATATGTCCAAGTTTATTGTACCATAGACTTGAATTTGAAACGCTCTCAACAACAACAGTCATGTTTATACATCATGTAGTTGTGTATAAGGTTCCAAATTTTTTGCCACGTTTTACCACCATAGCACCCTTCACAATCTTCTCCGAACTCTTTCCAAACTCTATTGCATAACTTGTGCTATCCAACTGACTAATAGAGATTGGGTTCTTCTTGAGACCAGGAATATACCTTACATCCTTTAATATCCACTTATTTCCCGTAAAAGTTTTTATGCAGACATTCTCATTTCCTTCAATCTCCCAAGTTTAGTTGTCGGCGAGATACGCCTTCTCCAAATTTCTAGACGTGAAATTTTGAAACAGTTCCTTATTTTGAGACAAATGAAAATATGCACCTGAATCCAAAATCAAGGGTTCAATTGGACTATTCCTTGTTTGAAAACAAATGAAAAGATGCACCTCAATCCAAAACCTAGGATTCAATTGGACTATCCGGATTAGAGCATCCCCAATGCCTTTTGCTAAATTTGTAAAGTCATTACTTTTGATTTTGTTTCCTCTTTGGTCTTGTACAATTTGCCCGAAAGTGAACATTTTCTCCACAACTCCAACATGCGACGCTACGATTCTTTGATTTTAATCGACCTTTGTTTGGGTCATTCCATTTACTTCTTCCCCTTTGGTCAACACTGAGAGAACTACTAGAGTATACTTTCGCTGAGAGCTACCTTTCTTTAGGTCATTCCATTTACTTCTTCCCCTTTCGTCAACATTGAGAGCTTCTTCCCCTTTCGTCAACATTGAGAGCGGTCAACACTGAGAGCACTACCACAGATGATGTTTCACAATAAAGCAAAAAATTCCTTATATAATTTCACCATACTGGTCATTCCATTTACTTCTTCCCCTTTGGTCAACACTGAGAGAACTACTAGAGTATACTTTGGCTGAAAGCTACCTTTCTTTGGGTCATTCCATTTACTTCTTCCCCTTTCGTCAACATTGAGAACTTCTTCCCCTTTCGTCAACATTGAGAGCTTCTTCCCCTTTCGTCAACATTGAGAGCTTCTTCCCCTTTCGTCAACATTGAGAGCGGTCAACACTAAGAGCACTACCACAGATGATGTTTCACAATAAAGCAAAAAATTCCTTATATAATTTCACCATACTAGTCATTCCATTTACTTCTTCCCCTTTCGTCAACATTGAGAGCAGTCAACACTGGGAGAGCGGTCAACACTGAGAGCACTACCACAGATGATGTTTCACAGTAAAGCGAGAGCTTCTTCCCCTTTCGTCAACATTGAGAGCGGTCAACACTAAGAGCACTACCACAGATGATGTTTCACAATAAAGCAAAAAATTCCTTATATAATTTCACCATACTGGTCATTTCATTTACTTCTTCCCCTTTGGTCAACATTGAGAGCGGTCAACACTGTGAGAGCGGTCAACACTGAGAGCACTACCACAGATGATGTTTCAAGTCTATCTCCTTAACCACTCGGACATATTGACACCTTTATATGAAGAATGATTTGTGTCTTCTTCAACCGATGTGAGATTCCAATAGAAGGATTCAAACCTGCGTAGGCATAGCCCAACAGATTTCGAGTCTGTTCAACCGATGTGTGATTTCACAGTAAAGCTAACAAATTTGTCGCTGATGTGAGATTTCACAATAAAGCTAAAAAAATTCGTCTATACGAATTCGAACCTTAGCAGCCATAGCCCAACAGATCCTTAACCACTCAGACTACTAAAAGCTAAAAAAATTCATCGATTCAAAATTCGTAGCTAAAAAAATTTCACCAGTCGAACAGATTCGAACCTGCGCAAGCATAGCCGGCCCAATAGATTTCAAGTCTATCTCCTTAACCACTCAGACATACTAACACCCTTATATAAAGAATCATTCTTTCCTTCTTCAGCCATGTGAGATATCAAACCAGACACCTTAGCAGCCATAGCCCAACAGATCCTTAACCACTCAGACTACTAAAAGCTAAAAAAATTCGTAGCTAAAAAAATTTCACCACTCGAACAGATTCGAACCTGCACAAGCATAGCTCAATAAATTTCAAGTCTATCTCCTTAACCACTCAGACATACTAACAACACCTTTATATAAAGAATGATTCGTTCCTTGTTTCATAAGGAATGATTCGTTCCATGTTCAACCAATGTGTGATCACACCCCTAATGAAACCACTCATACATATGACAGTAGGATTCGAACCTACGCAGGCATAGCCCAACAGATTTCGAGTCTATCTCCTTAACCACTCGAACATATTGACACCCTTATATGAATAATTCATTCCTTGTTTAACAAAAATTCGTCAACAGGCAAGCATAGCCCAATAGATTTCAAGTTTGTCTCCTTAACCACTTGGACATATTGACACCCCTCTATAAAGAATTATTCGTTCCTTGTTCAACCGATGTGTGATTTCACAATAAAGCTAAAAAGTTTGTCGATTCGAACCTAAGCAGGCATAGTCCAACAGATTTCGACTCTGCCTCCTTAACCATTCAGACATTTTAACACCCCTTACATAAGGAATGATTCATTCCTTGTTCAACAGATTTGAGATTTCACAATAAAGCTAAAAATTCATCGCAGGATTCAAACCTGATTTCAAGTCTAGACATATTAACACCCCTTATATAAGGAATGATGCACAGGCTACCCTTATATAAGGAATGATTCAACAACAGAATTCGAACCTGTGTTGTCTCTTTAACCACTCGAACATATTGACACCTCTTATGTACGGTATGATATGTTTCCCTCAACCATTCGAACCTGCGCTTTCTCTTTGAGCACTCAAACATATTGACACCCCACAGGCTATCCTTATATAAGGAATGATTCAACAACAGAATTCGAACCTGCGCTGTCTCTTTAATCCCTCAAACATATTGACGCCCTACGCAGACATATTGACACCCCTTAAAGAAGGAATGATTTGTTTCCTATCCAACCGATGTGGGATTTAACAATAAAGCTAAAAATTTGTGTACAACAGGATTCAAACCTCCGTGGGCAAAGCCCAATAGATTTCTAGTCTATCTCCATAACCACTCAGACATGTTGACGCCCCTTATATAAGGAATGATTCATTTCCTATTCAACTGATGATGTGGGATCTCACAACAAAGCTAAAAAGTCGCCAATAGCAAAATTCCTCTTTAACCACTCGGACATATTGACACCCCATCTCAACAAAGCTAAAAAGTCGCCACCACTAGGTCATATTGACACCCCTTCTCGACAAAGCTAAAAAGTCGCCACCACTAGGTCATATTGACACCCCTTCTCGACAAAGCTAAAATGTCACCAATAGCAGAATTCCTCGTCAACTACTCGGATATTCGTTCCCTGTCCAAAGTTAAAAAAGTCATTTCGTTCGAGATGTGGGATTTCACAATAAAGCTAAATAAAGTCATCACAACAAAATTTGAACCCGTGCAAGCAAAACTCAACCGATTTCAAATCTGTCTCCTTAACAACTCAAACATATTGACACACTTATATAAGAAAAGATTCATTCCATATCCCACTGATGTGGGATCTCACAATAAAGCTAAAAAGTCGTCAATAGCAAAATTCCTCCTTAAACTCTCGGACATACTTATATAAGGAATTATTTGTTCCCTATCAACCAATGTGAGCAGAATTCCTCTTGAACCACTCAGACATAATTATATAAGGAATGATTCGTTTCCTGTCCAACCAATGTGAGATTTCACAATAAAGCTCAAAAGTTGAATTTGTAGGATTCAATAACACAATAGTAAGTTCATGGAAGAATCAAGAGAAGAAAGAAAAGAAAAGACAGCTTATAAATGGTGATTATCGAAAGCAACTAGATGTTCTTTACTCTTTTGGCTTAGTTACCGTTGGTTATTCTTTTGCAATTGATAAACTAATAGGAGAGTAAGTAAGCCCCAGGAACCCCAACTTCTCAACCGTAGATGGGTTACAATCTCTAAGGCAAACAGGCTATTTTTAAAGACTTTTCTCAGGAAGTTGTAGATTAAACACTCTTGACAGTAAGTTAATTAACATCCAAATTCTTGAAGTGTTTAATGTCGTAGCCTTATCTTTGGAACTTTTTGATGACTTAGCTTATGTCTTTTTGATGAAAGACCCTTAGTAAGTTCTTCCTATGTTGTACACGATGAAGTCATAAGAAAAAGGGAAAACCGTTGGTGGAATATGAAAGGTCTTTCATTCTTGTGTTTGCGTCGCCTTACTTTGTGTCATTTACTTTAAGTTATGACTAGGTTTGTGGCTACCAATGTAACACCCCAACAATGAAAGGAATTAGATCCAACAAGAATAAGCCGCCCATGTAAGACCCAAATGATCAAAAGTGGAGAAATTAAAGGATTTAGCAAGGATGGTGATCTCAAACAAGTCATTCTTATACCCTAACAAGTAATGTTCAGGAGTTTAAGACCTATGGAAAAAGGATTGGAAAGTAAAAGTAAGTGTAAAGGGCAAAAAGGTCATTTTTCTAATTATTAAGGATCTTCTCGGATTTTTAGTTCCTTATCTAGAAGGAATTTCAAGATGCTCAAGAAGGGAAAAATTATCAACATGAGATGAAGGATGTTTAGAAAAATCATGGATTTTTCAAGAAAAATAATACTAAAATATTCAGAAAGTGAAAATTACCATAACACCCTTGGAAGAATGGATAATTACGAAAATGCCCCTCTGATCAGAATCAGAGCATCTACCGTGACCATCTGAGAAGTATCTCTGAAAACTCAAATCTCAGCTGTTGGATCTTCCCCAAATTTGGATAAGATCTAGACAATGGACAGATCATCACATCCAACGGCTAGTATTCAAAACTAAAGTCGGTAAACCCTTGATCGGAGTGAATTTTTCGACAAATTATCTAGAACGTTCAGTCTCTGAATCACGACGAATCTGGAGCTTTCAATGTCGGTTTAAGCTCCTCCTATAAAGTCTGAAGTAGGGGAAACAATATGAAACAAGGCTCGAGCAAGGTTGAGCACCCATTCGAGAGTTATGAGCGTTTAGATTGTGGGTCTCCTACTCTCGGGTTTCTTCTAAATTCAAGAGAAATTCTCCACCATTCCTCCTCAAACTTATTCCTGTAGTTTCCAAACAAGATTACCCACAAGTTCTATGAAAGAATTGAGAGCTGAAACGTCGTAGAACAAGATACCCAAGAGATCGGAAATTTGGCATTTCGGGTGAGTTGCATACCGAGAATGATTTCTAGAAATTAAGGTTCCACACTCAAAGACGATCCTCCAAACCAATTCCTCCTATAGCTTGAGGAAAGGATATGGAAGAGGTTTCATGAGGACATCGGGCCTTGAAAACCCCTAGAATCGGCTACCCAATATGAAATCCCCTGTTTTAGCTCCGGCGAGGAAAATGAGTTTGGACAAACTTTGGAGGCTAATATATTTGGCTGTAATCAACGAAAAGGTATGAAATCAATTCCAAGCTCTTCCTTGTAATATCATCGTTAAGTTTCATGAAGAAATTGAGGAGATAAACGAAGATATCGGGGTTGTGGAAGGCCACTTCAAGACGGCGGCACAAAGGATGCGCGCGTCTTCTTCCTGTCCAGAGGAAGAAGACGATGATGTTGCCGGTTCAGTTGAACCGGCCAAGTCAGCCCAAAATCTGGCCTTCCCTCGGTGTTTCTCAATTTTAACCCCCTTTGAGGCCGGTTCTCATGACAAACCTTATGGTTCCAGAAACTAGACACAATAAGGAGTCTATGGAAGGAAATGTGAAGTAATTTGAATAACGGAAGCTCAAGAACGGAGGTCCTGAACATCGACGATGAGGTAAGTAACCACCTTCGACTTTTCTTAAGAAATACTTGTAGGAATCGCTTGGATTTTCATATGAACCCTAAACCAAGTATTACACAAGGATCTATGAAAGAAAAACTCAAAGAACCATAAGTTAAGGCCCTGAACCAACCAAATTACTCGAGATTTAAGGAACATTAAAATAACCCACTAAATGAGCCCGGGTGCCTATGAAATTTTAATGATGAGCATATTATAGCATTTTGAGGTTATGTGTGAAATTTAGTGGTCAATGGATAAGGATAAGTAGGTAAACCAAGAAATGGGACAAAATGACCATAATGCCCTTGAGGATCTCTACCTACGGTTCATGACCTAGATGACCTCAAAATGCTATGAAACTCTACAGTAGATCTTACTGTATGATGATTGATGGGGTGGTGAAGTTTGAAAGCCACTAGAACTCGTTAAGTAGCAAAACCAAGAATTAGGGGTAAAATGACCATAATGCCCTTAAGGAAGACTACCTACAGGTTAAGCCCTAAATGACCTCCCATGATTATGAAATGTTGTATGAATCCTTATCTCATGATGTTGTATAAGGTAATAAAGTTTGGGAGTCATTGGAAAACGTTAGATAGTGAAACCAAGATATGGGAAAAAAATGTACATTACGATCTACATGACTTTACATCCTAGGATGACTAACGAGATACCCATGAAATAAGAGATTCCCCATAGGTACCCTTTGTTGCTAATAACATGATTATGAAATGTTGTATGAATCCTTATCTCATGATGTTGTATAAGGTAATAAAGTTTAGGAGTCATTGGAAAACGTTAGATAGCGAAACCAAGATATGGGAAGAAAATGTACATCACGATCCACATGACTTTACCTCCTAGGATGACTAACGAGATACCCATGAAATAAGAGATTCCCCATAGGTACCCTTTGTTGCTAATAAGATTCTAAGGGCACAAGGTTACATTGGGCTATTCCTAAGAAGAATCTTTAAGTTCCAAGCTTGACCCAAGACGTTATGCATAAACCTAGGATCTCCAAGAATACAAGGAAATGCCTAGGTTAGTGCAGATGGTATACTTAATAAGTTGCTAGGATCCATGCCCGAAGTAACCATTATCTCCCATCATGAAGTGTACATGAGATCCCTATTCCTCTCTAGGTGAGATGCCCTGCTATATGTACCACGAGCAGGTGTTAATGATGGACATATTATTTTCCTCACCTAAATGAGATGCCCTGCAACACGATATGCTAGCAGGATGCCATGTTTGTGATAATGTCGCCTATGCACTCATGGGGAGAAAACTAAGGGTTACTTTGAAAGTGTTTTCAGGACTAAAACACGATATATGACATGACAACATCTAAGGATTAGTTCCTGGAAACGAAACAAGACGTCATATCTTAGCTCAAGGTCTAAATATGCTCCAAATCACCAACCATATCCTACAAGGTTTATTTTATATGACACGAGGATAAGCTCAAGACTTCAAGTTGGTTGGAGCAAGTTTGGAATATAAGCCAAGATGGAACTTAGGGAAACGCTTAAAGAAAACATGTAAAGATTCAAGACACTTCTAGGACTCTCTAAGGAGCCCATTATAAACTTATGACCTTCTAGAATAACTCATGCTAGTTATTACGATGGGTTCATATGATCACGAATGTATATAACAACTTACGCCAAAAGAAAAAATAAAAATCTTAGAAACTTATAAGATTAAGAATCAAGAACAAGCTATACAACCACCAAGACAAGAAGTTGCTAGGTACCACTCAAACATAAGGGACCAAAGTCCTCAAGACTCAAAATTCAAGAATGCTAGGTATTACTCTAAGCATGTCTAATTGTGGCCCATAACTCCCACCATGCGGTGCTTTCTAAGGAGGCCTTTTTCCTCTTCTAGGTGGGATGCCCTGCACCGTGTTTGCTTTGTAGGATGTCATGTTTGGCCTCATTCCCCTCACCTAGATGAGATGCCCTGCACCATGTGTATGATTTGCAGGATGCCATGTTCATGTATGCACCGATCATGCGACCTATATGGTCTATGTTAGATCATGCGACCTATATGGTCTATGTTAGCTTATGCGACCTTTATGGTCTATGCCATGTTCATGCATGTATCGATCATGTGACCTTTATGGTCTATCATGGGGAGAACCTATGGCCACGATGGAGCAAGAAGAGAGTAAGTTACCCTAGCCATGAATTAAGAATCTCCTAAGACCTCCCACAGTACGTCATGTGTATGACTTAGATTACGCTGCTTGGAACGTAAGAAGCCTTGAGCGTAGGTATTAAGACTGTGTCGCTTGGAACATATGAAGTCTCGGACACAGGATTGACAAGTTTATGTTAGTACCGTAAATCTTAAGGGGAGTGTCTTGGAGAACGAATTAAGAAACATAACAAGAACTTACGACAAGAACAAGAACAAGAACAAGAAAACAAAAAGTGTGGTATCCAAGCATATCAAGGACACGATTAAAAGTCTAGTAGTTCTGCTTACTGAGTCTTGTACTCAATCCTTATTCTCCATTTTTTTTCAGGAAATAAGGAGCTGGTCGAGGTCGGGAGCGGACTTTGGAGCAGGTGCTATAGACAAACCTCACCTGTCGTCCTTCTACCCTTTTGTGTCATCCCTTATCTTGTGTTTTAACTGTTGTATTGTGTTTTAAAATACTTTGTATAAACTTTATTTTGTTTGATATGTTTTAAGTTTTGGTTGTTTTATTTTGTTGAAAAATTTACCCGTCTTTTTAGAGTCATCGATTGAGCGGCAAACTCAAAATCTGTTGGGTTTACTGTGGGGCAGCGATTGAGCGACACTTTTTCTAACCCAGCGAATAAGTCAGACGTGTGAAATTCACACCTCGCCGACAATATGGGCATATGCTTAAGCCTCGGATCAAATTTGAGCAAAATATTTTAGATGACCGGAGTGAGAAAATACTTCAAATTTTTTTTAAGAAAGTAATGTTATAAGTTATGGGAAATTCTCAACTTTCAACCAAAATTTTCTCCCTTTCCACTACAAATTTCTCTAAATTTCTTAAATAGATTCTAGAATAAGAAAAAAGGTAAGCATCATCTAAATTTCTTTCCCATTTTTATAATTAGAGAAATCAACCGTGAAGATGAGTAGATTGGAACAAGAACCACTTAAAACCATGCTAGGGATAATTTAATAGGAGAAAATATAGGTTTTGACTCATCAAAATGAAGAAACCTTTATTGAGTTATTTTCCTTGGAATGGAAGCCCCAAGACTAAAATCCTCGCAATTGAGTAAAAAAGCCCGTTGTGTATCAACTAATTTTGAAAAAAAAAATCTGCGAGGGAGATGAGTTTTATATTCCTTTTTTCTAGCCAATATTTTCTCTCTTGTTCAAGTTATTCATTCAAAATCCTCCACAAATGAGTTAGAAACTCACCCAAACTTATACTAAGTAAGAAATATAGAGAAAATTATAGTAAACAACTAGATTTCCTTATCCTCCATTCTATCATTGCCTCCTTCTGTGAGTCACCTCTTACCCTTCTCCTTAAAATTACGGTATACACCTCCTCTAATTCATAGTCATGTCCCTCCCTCAAGCATTCTCTAAGTAATCGACATGTCACATCCTCTTAGTCACCTTCATATTATCTCCTTCTCTGAGTCACGCATCAACCTCCTACAAGTCACAGTCATGTCACAACATCAACCTCTATAAGTCATAGTCATGTTGGATCCAACCCTCCTCCAAGTCACCATCATATCTCCCAAGAATGATGGCCAGAAAAAGCTAGAGAAACAAGAAGCCCTAGGCTCTCATAGTGTTCTATTCCTATATGAAATGAACAATATAATGTTGAGACAATTAGGAATTTGCTAGCGTTTCCTTAATTGTGAACTGCCAGAATAAGATCAACATTGGTATTAAATGATGAGATGACATATCAGCCCAAGGGCCTAGATTATAATAAATAATGGTAAAACATGGACTCGAATCCCAGACATGTTTTTCTTTTCATTAGTATAACGGATAATATATAACGGAGATAATTAGGGACTTGCTAGCTTATCTTTAATCATGGACCCTCAAGACCATATCAATGTTGGTATTAAATGATGGACTAAATATCAAAGTAGATGTAGTAGTTTAGGGGTGAGGATCCAAGTTGTGGTTGTGTAGACCTAGGCTTGAAATCCCAACCATTGAAAGTGAATTGAGCATAATGAAGTAATTTTGTTTTTTTTGTTTTTTTTTTTGTTTTTGCAATGGTTTCTTAAAAATTACACATGTAAGTGAGTTACCAGATAATACGATCATGTTACTATGTATGAAATGATAAAGGGTTTGCTAGTTTTTATGCGAGTTGATAGGTATGCCCCAAAAGACTAGATTTTGATCAATGATGGGCTAAATATCAAATTAGTTGCAAATTAGTGGTGAGAATTTCGGGTTGAGCTACCCTTGAATGATAGTAGTCACATTTGGTTTTTAATTTTAAAAAATATTAGTTTTACTTATTTTTTATTTTCCAATTAGATAAGTTCTTAAAAATAACACAAACCATTTGAAAGTGAAATGGAGTTTTATGAAGTAATTACTCAAAATTTGTAACCATCTTAAAGGGGCAGAGTTTTGGGGTTAATGTTAATCTAGGATCCGACACAAAAACATTTATCTCCTTAGTTTTTAGCTACAAATCAACCATGTTAATATAACTCAAAAGCAACAAATACAAATAATAGACCTCAAGTATGACATTTGTAACGATGTACGTCCTTGTTCCACCTCGAGTAGAGTTCATAATCCACCCAACCCTCCCAAAAATGTCAATAAATTATGAGATAATACGATCATGTCTAGTTACTATGTAGGAAATAATAAGAAGTTATAATAAGAGCTCTCACATTATGAACAATATGATTATCATGTCTAGTTACTATGTAGGAGATAATACGATTATGCTTAACTTTATACAGTCAAGATGAGCTCTCACATTATGAACAATATGATGTGGAAATAATAAGAAGTTTGCTTGTTTATTCTTAATCAGTAGTCGTTAAGACGAGATCAACATTGGTAATAAATGATGAGTTGATAGGTGAGCCCCAACACACTAGATTTTGATGAATGATTGGCTAAATATCAAATTAGTGGTGAGAATTTTAGGTTGAGCTAGGCTTGAATCTTAGTGACTACATTTGTTTTTTAATTCTAAAAAACTATTAATTTTACTTATTTTTTATTTTCGAAATAGATATGTTCTTAAAAATAACACAAACATTTGAAAGTGAAATTGTGTTTAATGAATAATTATCCAAAATTTGTAACTATCTAAGAATAAAATTTGTAACCGTCTAAGAATAAATAAAGTTTGATTCTTATTTAATATGGCATAAATTGCAACAACTTGTGATAATTTGAACAACATTTTCATAAAATCATCGTTGAAGTGTATGTTGTATGATTGATGTCTTGGTTCATATCCGGAGTTCTCTTTACGACCCCTTATACAGGTAAAGTTGCTGAATTGACGACCTTCATCTTTTCTGTCTCTCGATGCCAAAGGATGTACAAGTGTTTTGCTTCAATCTCTGTCATGAAGTTGTTGGTGGTTCCAAAGTCAACAATGGTGTTACTGACTGCTTTGTGATTAATCCAAGCATCGACACATATAAGACCGCGTTCCGCTGACTTCTTTATTTCTTTCACTCTCTTTTGTAAAGCGAACAATTACTTTAGTGACCCCATCCGTGGGCTTTCACAACATTCTCAACTAGCAGTATTTTTGTTTCTACCCTTTCATACTTGGCTTTTGAATTCACTCCATGTTTGGCTTTTGAATTCACTCCATGTTTGGCTTGAAATGGGTATATTTTTGAATTCATTTGAAAAAATTTTAACTAAAAAATAAACCGTTTAATGCTTTACGTTCTTCATAAAAGAAGGAAAAAATAATTATAATAGGGAGAAGAGTGAGGATGGAATGGAAACAATAATTTATCTATTATATATAATAGAAGCTTTTGGGAGTGACTATAAATATTTAGTCATATATCTAAATCAAATTGAGAGAGAACCATTCGGGTACATCTACAAAATCATTAATGAAGGATGCTAAATTATAGAATTTGGAGTTGATCTAGTAATATTATGTTGAGTTAAGCTTAAGGCTGCTTATGAACATGTGACTTGATAGTTTCTTTGATTCTAAATAAAATCAAACAATGCTTACGCTGCACGAGTAAAACGTTCATTCCCTTCAGTTGGTGTTTTAAACTTAAGAGAATGTTGAAGTACCTTTTGACATAACTCTCATTCTCTAATCCCTTCGAAGTTTATTTCAAGATGCTCCTACAAGCCTTGACCTTGTATTTTAGTCATATGGAGGAAGACTTTATGAAGAAGATTCATCCATTAGAGGAGTGGAGCAAGTAGATTAAAGCCCCGCCAAAACTTTCTCTATATTTCTTCAAGCTATGTTTGTTTAACCTTTAATTTTGTTTAATTCTAAACAAAATCAAAGTTGATTCCAATGATTCTATTGCATGAATAAAATGTCTATTCCCTTTAGCTGTAAGAGAATGTTGGAGAATGCACACTAAGAAAAGTGAAAAGGGAAAAAAAATGGAAGATAAAAGAAAAAGTTCGAATCTCACCCGTCAACTTGAAAGAAGAAAAAAAAAAGTGAAAATTTTGAACAATTTAGCCACTGAATACTAAAGTGATCAAGCAAATAAGTTTTTCTACCGTAATTGTTAGGATTGCACAACAACACATACTGAATCTAGATGAACACAAAGATAGAAGAGAGAAAATGCATGACAAATACTAGTTAAAAGTTTATTTATGACTTCAGTTATGTACACTAAGAGATAATACAGACAATACATAAAGTACATTTTAAAAGCACGGCCTAATATATGGTTCAGTTTACTATATATGATTTTATTAAATATAACCATCTACTATATATATATATATAACTATCTGCCATATATATATTTACTGGCTTTTTATTATAAATAATGGTTTACTATATATTTTCCATATATAACTTTACTAGGTATAACAATAGAATAAGCTATAATAGTTTAATACATATTTTCCATATATAACTTTAGTATGTATAACAATTGAATAAGTTATAAATAGGTCACAGGCTCCATAACCAACCATTCTCCCACTTGGAGGCTGATCTAGTCAACCAAGAACTTGATTTTCAAACTACCATCAATATCTTCACTGCACTAGAGTGATGGAGACTTCGCACAACCTCATATTTTCAACATCAACACATTTTGTCAACATGTTTGTTGGATTCTTTGCACCCTCGATATTCTCTGAACACATCACTATCTTCCACTAACTTGCGAGTGAAATGGTATCGTCTTCTGATGTGTTTTGTCTTTGATAGACTGGATTTTTCACCAACTATATGACACTCTGACTATCTACATGAAGAATCTTCTCGCGCTGCTTCTTACCTAGTTCTTTATATAGTCTGTCATCAATATCATTTTCTTTCCATTTTAGCTATTGCCACGTACTCAGCCTCAGTAGATGAAGGAGCAACACAATTCTGAAGCCGATACATCCAACTCATCTCATCATCCAAGGCTTGCTCCAACTTGGTTGTATCCTCCAACTGTAGGGCATCACTAAAGGGCTCTGGTTCCTCTTCATCAGTCAACAACATATAGTGTGTAATGAAGGTACATACCTATGTAATACTTTAATAGTTATGGTTGATCCTTTGAACGCCTGCTTAGGTGTCACTTGCTCCACCTCTGGAACCTCAGCAACAGTCTTAGAAGTTTCTCGAGTATCTACTACAACATCACTATGTGAATTGTTCTATAGCTCAACTTCAACTCCCACTTGCTTTGTTGTCCGAGAACCTTTCTTGTCATTGTCCTTGTACATGACAATTTCGTCTAAAGTCACATTATAGTGTCTCAAGATTTTTTTTGTTCTTGACGTCCCAAAACTTGTACCCAAACATATTGGAATCATAGCCTATGAAGTAGCACTTTATAGCCATAACATCAAGCTTGTAACATTATGTGGATCAATAAGAACATATGGGGTACAACTAAAAGTTCTCAAGTGGGAGTACTTGAGTTCTTTTCCTATCCATACCTATTTAGGTAACTTGAACTGCAAGGGTACTGACGACCCTCTATTTATCAAGTAGGCTATTGTATTTACAACATCAGCTCAGAATGTCTTTGACAATCTAGATCGATTCCTCATACTCCTTGCCCGCTCATTCAATGTTCTGTTCATCCATTCACCAACACCATATTGTCTTGCTTTACCTAGGAACTATCCTCGTTAATCTAATTCTCTCAACTACACAAAATGCTTTGGATTTTGACTTTTCATATTCTTCTTCATTGTCAGACTTCAAGCCAGTCTGATTTTCAACTTCAGCTTTCCACTTCTTAAAGGTGGCAAACACATCTGACTTTTGTTTCAAGAAATAAATACACACCTTCCTTTTGAAATCATCGATGAAGGTGACGTAGAACTTTAATCAACCAAGTAATGAAACTGGAGATGGTCCCCGAACGTGTGTATGAATCATTTCGACCTGCACTTTCTTTGGTTCTATGGTAGCATTTGTGAAGCTGACTCGTTTCTATTTGTCATAATGTAGCATCACAAGGACTCATATCAACAAATTTCAAACCTTCTAAATCTCCCTTCTCAGCCAACATCTTCATTCATTTTACGCTCATATGTCCAAGTTTATTGTACCATAGACTTGAATTGAAAACGCTCTCAACAACAACGGTTATGTTTATACATCATGTAGTTGTGTATAAGGTTCCAAATTTTTTGCCACGTTTTACCACCATAGCACCCTTCACAATCTTCTCCAAACTCTTTCCAAACTCTATTGCATAACTTGTGCTATCCACCTGACCAATAGAGATCAGGTTCTTCTTGAGACCAGGAATATACCTTACATCCTTTACTATCCACTTATTTCCTATAAAAGTTTTTATGTAGACATTCTCATTTCCTTCAATCTACCAAGTTTAGTTGTCGGCAAGATATGCCTTCTCCAAATTTCTAGTCTACCTGGGTCATTCCATTTACTTCTTTCGCTTTGGTTAACATTGAGATACTTCTTCCCTGGGTCATTCCAGATACTTCTTCCCTGGGTCATTCCATTTACTTCTTTCGCTTTGGTTAACATTGAGATCACTGTCAGATGAATATCTCTATTGGGTCATTCCATTTACTTCTTCCCCTTTGGTCAACACTGAGAGCACTACCTGATGAATCTCAATGAATTTCCAATTTTTCGTTTGCATATAAGAACTACTTCTCGGATTTCATCAAACTTTAGTTTCTTCTCGAATTTCATGAAATTACCGAACTCAGTTGACTTATATTATAACTATACCGTCTATTATATAGAACTATCTCCTTAACCACTCGGACATGTTTCTCTGTATCCCGTCTATTATGTAGAACTATCTCAGATTTAAAATGTGTGCATAGCCCAACAGATGATTTCGGGATTTCATCAAACTTCAGTTTCTTCTCGAATTTCATGAAATTACTGAACTCAGTTGACTTATATTATAACTATACCGTCTATTATATAGAACTATCTCCTTAACCACTCGGACATGTTTCTCTCTATCCCGTCGCAAGATTCGAACCTACGCAAGCATAGCCTAACAAATTTCAAGTCTGTCTCCTTAACCACTCGAACATATTGACACCCTTATCTAAAGAATGATTCGTTCCTTTTCAACTGTTGTGAGATTTCACAATAAAGCTAAAAAAATTTCACCACTCGAACTACTAAAAATTGCAGGCATAGCCCAACAGATTTCTAGTCTATTTCCTTAACCACTCGGACATACTACACCCTTATATAAAGAATAATTCTTTCCTTGTTCAGTCGATGTGAGATAACAAACCGGACACCTTATATAAAGAATGATTCGTTCCTTGTTCAGATTTCAATAGAAGTGCACCGCTCAACAGATTTCGAGTCTGTCTCCTTAACCACTCAGACATAGTTAAGATTTCAATAGAAGTGCACAGTCCAACAGATTTCTGACATAGTTCAGATTTCAATAGAAGTGCACAGTCCAACAGATTTCTGACATAGTTCAGATTTCAATAGAAGTGCACACCCCAACAGATTTCGACTCCTTAACCACTCGGACATACTACACCCTTATATAAAGAATAGTTCTTTCCTTGTTCAGCCGATGTGAGATATCAAACCGGACACCTTATACAAAGAATGATTCGTTCCTTGTTCAGATTTCAATAGAAGTGCACCGCTCAACAGATTTCGAGTCTGTCTCCTTAACCACTCAGACATAGTTAAGATTTCAATAGAAGTGCACAGTCCAACAGATTTCTGACATAGTTCAGATTTCAATAGAAGTGCACAGCCCAACAGATTTCGACTCCTTAATCACTCGGACATACTACACCCTTATATAAAGAATAATTCTTTCCTTGTTCAGCAGATGTGAGATATCAAACCGGACACCTTATATAAAGAATGATTCGTTCCTTGTTCAGATTTCAATAGAAGTGCACCGCTCAACAGATTTCGAGTCTATCTCCTTAACCACTCGGACTGGACATACTGACACCCTTATATAAAGAAGGATTCAGCCCAACAGATTTCGAGTCTATCTCCTTAACCACTCGGACTGGACATACTGACACCCTTATATAAAGAAGGATTCTTTCCTTGTTCAAGGAATGTATGATTTCACAATAGAACTAAACAAAACTCGTCAACAGCAGGATTCGAACTTACGCAGGCATAGCCCAACAGATTTCGAGTCTATCTCCTTAACCACTCGGACATACTGACACCCTTATTTAAATAAAGAATGATTCTTTTGTTGTTCACAATTCATGAACAGCACGTTCGGATTTAGCCACTTGGACATATTGACACCCTTATTTAAATAAAGAATGATTCTTTCGGTATGATTTCACCACTCGAACTACTAAACAGATTTCTAGTCTATCTCCTTAACCACTTGGACATATTGCACCCTTATATAAAGAAAAATTCTTTCCTTGGTTCAGATTTCAATAGAAGTGCACATCGGACATAGTTCAGATTTCGAGTTTGTCTCCTTAACCACTCGGACATATTGACACCCTTATTTAAATAAAGAATGATTCTTTCGTTGTTCAAGGGTTGTATGATTTCACAATAGAACTAAACAAAACTCGTCAACAATAGGATTCGAACCTACGCAGGCATAGCCCAACAGATTTCGAGTCTGTCTCCTTAACCACTTGGACATATTGACACCCTTATTTAAATAAAGAATGATTCTTTTGTTGTTCACAATTCATCAACAGCACGTTCGGATTTGACCACTCGGACTAGACATATTGACACTCTTATATAAAGAATGATTCTTTCCTTGTTCAAGGAATGTATGATTTCACAATAGAACTAAACAAAACTCGTCAACAGTAGGATTCGAACCTACGCAGGCATAGCCCAACAGATTTCGAGTCTGTCTCCTTAACCACTCGGACATATTGACACCCTTACTTAAATAAAGAATGATTCTTATGTTGTTCACAATTCATCAACAGCACGTTTGGATTTGAACGTGCGGCATAGGAGTGGACATATTGACACCCTTATATAAAGAAGAATGATTCGTTCCTTGTTCAAGGGATGTATGATTTCACAATAGAACTAAACAAAACTCGTCAACAACAGGATTTGAACCTACGCAAGCATAGCCCAACAGATTTTGAGTCTGTCTCCTTAACCACTCGGACATATTGACACCCTTATATAAAGAATTATTCGTTCCTTATTCAACCGATGTGTGATTTCACAATAAAGCTAAAAAATTCGTCGATTCGAACATGGTAGGCATAGCCCAACAGATTTACAGTCTGTCTCCTTAACGACTCAGACATATTAACACCCCTTATATAAGGGATAAGGAAACATTAACACTCGTTAATATAAGGAATGACACCCCTGATACCTTAACCACTCAAGAATGGAATGAAACCACTTAAACCACTCAGACATATTAACACCCCTTATATAAGGGATAAGGAAACATTAACACTCGTTAATATAAGGAATGACACCCCTGATACCTTAACCACTCAAGAATGGAATGAAACCACTTAAATCACTCAGACATATTAACACCCCTGATACCTTAACCACTCAAGAATGGAATGAAACCGCTTAAACCACTCAGACATATTAACACCCCTTATATAAGGGATAAGGAAACATTAACACTCGTTAATATAAGGAATGACACCTCTGATACCTTAACCACTCAAGAATGGAATGAAACCACTTAGACATATTGACAGCAGGATTCGAACCTACGCAGGCATAGCCCAACAAATTTCGAGTCTATCTCCTTAACCACTCGAACATATTGACACCTATGCAGGCATAGCCCAACAGATTTCGAGTCTGTTTTCTTAACCACTCGAACATATTGACACCCTTATATGAACGATTCGTTCCTTGTTCAACCGATGTCAGATTTCATAATAAAGCTAAAAATTCGTCAACAAGCAAGGATAGCCCAACAGATTTCAAGTCTGTCTCCTTAACCACTCGGACATATTGACACCATTATATAAATAATTATTCGTTCCTTGTTCAACCGATATCTGATTTCACAATAAAGCTAAAAAATTCATCGATTCGAACCTAAGCAGGCATAGTCCAACAGATTTCATGTTTGCCTCCTTAACCATTCAAGCATTTTAACACCCCTTACATAAGGAATGATTCATTCCTTGTTCAACCGATTTGAGATTTCACAATAAAGCTAAAAATTCGTCGCAGGATTCAAACCTGATTTCAAGTCTAGACATATTAACACCCCTTATATAAGGAATGATGCACAGGCTATCCTTATATAAGGAATGATTCAACAATAGAATTCGAACCTGTGTTGTCTCCTTAACCACTCGAACACATTAACACCCCTTATGTAAGGAATGATTCGTTTCCCTTAACCACTTGGACATATTGATTTCAAGTATATAAGGAATGATGCGCAAGCTATCCTTATATAAGAAATGATTCAACAACAGAATTCGAACCTGCGCTGTCTCTTTAAGCACTCAAACATATTGACACCCCGCAGGCTATCCTTATATAAGGAATGATTCAACAACAGAATTCGAACCTGCACTGTCTCTGTAAGCACTCTAACATATTGACACCCCTTATATAAGGAATGATTTGTTTCCTATCCAACCGATGTGGGATTTAAGACTAAAGCTAAAAAGTTGTGAACAACAGGATTCAAACCTATGTGGGCAAAGTCTAATAGATTTTTAGTATGTCTCCTTAACCACTCAGACATGTTGACACCCCATATATAAGGAATGATTCATTTCTTATTCAACTAATGATGTCGGATCTCACAACGGTTGGGTTTTATGTCCAAAAACTCATAGTTTGTAAACAAAAACATATTCTATTTTCAATAAAGTTATTATTGTTGTTTATTCAGTAAAGATTGTTATTGAATAAAGTGAACTTTACGATCATTAATCTAAATCCAATAGACTAAGAACACTCTGGCTATGGTATGGTTACTTGAACTATATGTAGAGACATAAGAGTGGATCAAGTTCAAGTATATAGTCAAAATGATCTATAGTATAAGGATAACGCTGAGTACCTTATTCTGGGGACACTATGGATGCGGCCCACTTTTGTATATGATATAAACAATGTGATCACTAAATTGTACATGTGGAGACATGTGAGTGGGGGTGTCCTATGCAATGAGTATTACATAAGATCGGACCATGAAGAAAACCACTCTCACTTTATAATGTTGTTTACTGTTGAGACTGATTTTCTTTTCATTCGATGACTTAGGTAACTCGATCTTAATCCTGAGCGAACCATGAACTCCTGTTTATTCGAAATTATCCTTAGATTTATATGGGTGAGAGTGGCTCGAGTTTGCCGACTCAATAGGCCTCCCATTTCAGGGATAAGACTGGGTGAATAGCTGGGGACGTGGGGTGCAAGATGGAATTTGCTCCTACCCACTTTTAGGGATAGAAGAGGGGTAGTTCCCTTAAGCACTGACTCCAAGTCTTGAACAAAGGGCCCCACCCTCTCATTGGCTTGAGAGGGATTCAGTTTACTTGTTGGACCACAAACCAATTGTTCGTAAGAGGATCAGTGGAACATAAGGAACAAGAAGTAACTTCAGGGGTAAAACGGTAAATTGACCCAACTCTAGCTACGAACAACCTGTGAAGGATCGACTTACTAATCATAATTATATCAAATGGACATAAATATATCTATAGTGAGGGGAGTGCAACTACTAGGCTATAGTGGAGTGTCCTAGTAGTTAACGAATGTTGGTTAACAAGGTTAATGAGTTTAACTGGTTAATCTTGGATCGTTGGAGCCCATGATCTATAGGTCCATTAGGTCCCTCTGCTAGCTCATATCGGACTAAACCATAGAACAGTATGACGAGTGAGTTCAAAGTGTTCGAATTCAAATTAGGGAATATGCGCTACATATATACGATATATTTAACAGCATTTTTGTTTTATTTACTAATTAAACAAAAAGAGAGAATCTAAGATATTTAAATAAGATTTAAATATCTTAATCAAATATGTGTCGAAATTGATTGGGATTGGCATTTGAATTAATATTAAATATTAATTAAATAGTTTAATTAATCATTTAATATTACTTTAATTTGAAATTAATTATTCAAATTAATTGTTGAATTAAAATGAAGAAAGTCAAAATGTTAACTTCATTTAATGGAAAAATCCATGTCAGTGGAATTTTGAGGTGTCAAAATTTGGTTTAACCAAACTTGCATGCTTGCCAAATAAACCCCACAAGTTTGAGTGGAATCTTGAGTGTCAAAATTTGGTGATCTCAAATTTGCATGAACATGAAAACATAACTCTATAAATAGAGTGATCATGGTACAAAATCCCTCCCAAGTTTAGTGAAAAACCTTAGAAAAACCTCTCACAAACATTCTCTTCATATATACAAAATCCCTCCCAAGTTTAGTCACTCACCGGATTCCACAATCCCGTTCTAAGGCCGGAGGTTAGTGGAGAAGACACTAGTGGTGGTTCGAAATCGGTTCGTGAGTTAAAAAGAATTTGAACTACAAAAGGTTAGTATTCAAACTCATTAAGTTTTAATACTTATGAACATGCTAGTTATTTACTATAATTGATGTTCTAAAAGTTCCTAAGATCCAAATTGCTTCCGCATGTGTTATATTAACACCATCAACAACAAAGCTAAAAAGTCGCCAATAGCAGAATTTCTCTTTAACCACTCGGACATATTGACACCCCTTCTCAACAAAGTTAAAAAGTCACCACCACTCAGACATATTGACACCCCTTCTTAACAAAGCTAAAAAGTTGCCAATAGCAGAATTCCTCGTCAACCACTCGGAGATTCATTCCCTATCCAAAGTTAAAAATGTCATTTCGTTCGAGATGTGGGATTTCACAATAAAGCTAAATAAAGTCATCACAACAAGATTTGAACCTGTGCAAGCAAAACCCAACAAATTTCAAGTCTGTCTCCTTAACAACTCAAAGATATTGACACACTTATATAAGAAAAGATTCATTCTCTATCCCACCGATGTGGGATCTCACAATAAAGCTAAAAAGTCATCAATAGAAAAATTCCTCCTTAACCTCTCGGATATAATTATATAAGGAATTATTTGTTCCCTATCCAACCAATGTGAGAAAAATTCCCCTTGAACCACTCGAACATAATTATATAAAGAATGATTCGTTTCCTGCCCAACCGATGTGAGATTTCACAATAAAGCTCAAAAGTTGAATTTCATAGGATTCAATAACACAATAGTAATTTCATGAAAGAATCAAGAGAAGAAAGGAAAGAAAACACAGCTTATAAATAGTGATTATCGAAAGCAACAACTAGATGTTCTTTACTCTTTAGGCTTAGCTACCGTTGGTTATTCTTTTGCAAGTGATAAACTAATAGGAGAGTAAGTAAGCCCTAGGAACCCCAACTTCTCAACCGTAAATGGGTTACAATTTCAAAGGCAAACAGACTATTTTTAAAGACTTTTCTAAGGAAGTTGTAGATTAAACACTCTTGACAATATAATTAACATCCAAATTCTTGAATTGTTTAATGTCGTAGCCTTGTCTTTGGAACTTTTTGATGAATTAGCTTTGTTAAACGAAAAATAGATCACATCTGTATATATTAAGATAATCTAGGATTTACTAGTTTGTTACCAAATCTATGATTTGAAGGGTTTGTTACCAAATCTATGATTTCATGGTTTGCTATTAAATCATATATTTGGAATGTAATCTTCATTATACACATCTATAAATACATGAGGTCGTGACCCATATAGGTCATCGTGCCATTCAATCTAACATGGTATCAGAGTCAAGGTTTATTTTTTAAATGTCTACCATGTCTTCTTCCTCCTCTCCATCCACCATCTCCAACACCGTCACAACTACCATGGCGACTTTTGGCTCAATCCCTCTACACCATGCTGTCACAATTCGTCTAACCAAAAACAACTTCATCACATGGCGTGCCCAGCTCCTCCCCTACCTACGGAGTACGAAGCTTATGGGCTACCTCGATGGCACCAATGCCGCACCTACCTAGCTGGTCCCTTCTTAAACTGCTGCTGGTGCTGAGCTGGTCTCTAATCTGGCCTATAATCAATGGTATGATCAGGATCAACAGGTCCTTAGCGGTCTTCTCTCCTCCATGTCTGAGGAGATTCTTCATGATGTGGTTGCCGCTACTACATCCAAGGAGGCGTGGGATACCCTGCAGCGGATGTTTTCATCATCAACTCGTGCTCGCACTACTCAGATTCGTGTTGAGCTCGCCACGTCCAAGAAACGAGATCAATCTGCTGCAAATTATTTTTGCAAGATCAAAGGGCTAGCCACCGAGCTGGCCGCCGTCGGCTCTGCCTTGCAGGATGATGATGTGATCACGTATCTTCTCGCTGGTCTTAGACCTGACTATGATCCCTTCGTCACCTCAATGACTACCATGAGTGAAGCCCTCACGCTTGATGACGTGTTTGCACATCTAATGGCGTATGAAGCTCGCCAACTACAACACTAGGCTGAACTTCAGTTAAATCCGGGATCTTCGGCCAATTATACTGGTCGTGCTGAACTTCAGTTAAATCTTGGATCTTCTGCCAATTATGCTAGTCGTGGTGGTCAGCAGAAGAATCGTGGGCGTAGGGTTCGTGGTCGTGGTCGTGCTCAAGGTTATGCACCCTCTCGTCCTACTGGTGATCGCCGTGGCCCTTCTGCCTGTTCTTCCTGCCAGATCTGCGGCAAAGTGGGGCATACTGCTATCCACTGCTGGCATAGGATGGATGAGTCCTATCAAGATGAACCTTCTTCTGCTCCTCCTACGGCACAGGCGGCTACTTCCTCTTACAAGAATGACCCAAATTGGTACAGGGACATAGGCGCTACGGACCATATCACTAGTGATCTGGATCGTCTTGCTGTGCGTGAACGTTATCATGGAGGTGAACAAGTTCAAGTCGGCAATGGAGCAGGTTTGCGTGTTTTGCATACTGGTCATTCTCTAATTAATACTGCTACTCGTCCTCTTGCATTGCGTAATATTTTGCATGTGCCTGAAATTTCCAAACATCTTCTTTCCATTCATAAATTTTCTCGTGATAATGACGTATTTTTTGAATTCCATCCTTGGCACTTTTCTATAAAGGATCGACAGTCGGGGAAAAGTCTCCTAAATGAAAGGTGTGAATCTGGTCTTTATCCTATTAAGCCATCCGATGTCGATAATCTCAAGCACGCCTTGGTGAGTAGATCTACTACTCACGCCCAATGGCATGCACGTTTTGAACATCCTTCATCTCAAGTAGTAAAATCAATTTTGCGTCTCAATAATATTTCGTGTGCTAGTGAGTCATCTTTATCAGTTTGTAATGCATGTCAGTTAGCAAAAAGTCATCAATTACCATATACTAGTTCTTCCCATAGGTCTTCATCACCTTTGGAACTTATTTTTTCGGATGTTTGGGGCCCTGCACCTCCATATGTTGGGGGTTTTGAATATTATATTAGTTTCATTGATGATTTCAGTAAATTTTCGTGGATCTATTTGATGCATGATCGTACAGAAGCTCCTCGTATATTTTTGCAATTCCAAGCTCATGTTGAGCGCCTCCTAGATACTAAAATCAAGTGGGTCCAATCTGATTGGGGTGGGGAATATCAGAAAATTCATAACACATTTTTTCGTTCCCTTGAAATTGGTCATCGTGTTTCGTGCCCTCACACACATCAACAAAATGGGTCTGCTGAACGCAAGCACCGTCATATTGTTGAAACTGGCCTAGCCCTTCTAGCTCATGCTCATGTACCTATTAAATTTTGGGACGACGCGTTTATTACAGCCACATATCTCATCAATCGTCTTCCTACTCGTGTCATCGATAAAAAATGCCCTTAGAGCTTCTTTTTCATATCCCACCAAATTACTCCTTATTAAAAAATTTTGGGTGTGCTTATTGGCCTCATCTTCGTCCTTATAACAAACAAAAGCTCTCTTTTTTATCAAAGGAATGTGTCTTTCTAGGCTATAGTTCTTTATATAAAGGGTATAAGTGTCTTGACACCGATTCTAGTCGTGTCTATATGTCTAGAGATGTCATATTTGATGAAAATGTTTTTCCATTCATGAGAGCCCCACCAAATTCTTCTCCAATCATGCAGTCGACGCATAATGCCCCTGATTTGTGCACCTTGCATTTGGGTAATAGCAGTACTAATTTGGAGAATGATCACATGCATATGCCTGGGCCTATTAACTCTTTGGATGTAGAAAATTTGATGTCTACATCAGATTGGAATTGCTGCAGCAATCCTCCACGTCGCTGCCATGCGAATCAGCGTTGGTTGTTCCGCCACTGATTGAGGCCTCGACTCCTCCGCCAGCAGATGATATTGCGCAATGCCCAGTCGAATCCTCGACTGCTGGTCAACCAACTGTTGTAGCATCGGTTGCTCCCCTCGCAACGGCTGATACGGCTGTCCCCTCAAATGTGGATCCTGCACCTACTACTCATCCGTATGGTACTCGATTGAAGCACAATATCAAGAAACCCAAGGTGCGTACAGATGGAACAGTAACAAATCTTGTAGCTCGGTCTTCTGCCTCTGAACCTACTTCACATATTACTGCTATGGAGCATCCTCTATGGCGTCAGGCAATGAACGATGAATTTCAGGCACTTCAAAAAAATAAGACATGGCACTTAGTTCCTCCTCGTGCTGGTCTTAACGTTATTGATTGCAAATGGGTTTTCAAACTCAAGCAAAAGCCAGATGGCTCTATTGATCGCTACAAAGCACGCCTGGTTGCTAAAGGTTTTAAACAGCAGTATGGCATTGATTATGATGATACCTTTAGTCCAGTTGTTAAGCCCGCTACCATTCGGCTCTTATTATCTCTTGCTATTTCTCGTGGTTGGGCTATTTGGCAGATTGATATTCATGGCTTTCTTAATGAAGATGTTTATATGAAGCAGCCCCCTGGATTTGTGGATTCTCAACACCCTGGTTATCTCCGCAAGCTGGATAAGTCGCTTTATGGCCTTAAACAATCTCCGCGTGCCTGGTTTTCTCGCCTTAGCTCCAAACTATTACAGCTGGATTTTACACCTTCAAAGGCTGATGTCTCTCTTTTCATTTTTAACAAGACGGGCATTCAGATGTATATCCTCATCTACATTGATGACGTTATTATCATCAGCTCATCTTCTACGGCTACTGAGAAACTTCTTACACAGCTTCAGGATGATTTTGCCGTCAAGGATCTTGGTATTTTGAGTTATTTTCTTGGGATTGAGGTCCGCCATACTTCCCGTGGACTTATTCTGACACAACATAAATACATTCGAGATTTATTAGCCAGAACCAATATGCTCACCTCCAAAGGTGTGCCCACACCTATGCTTCCCAGTGAGAAGTTGTTATTGAATGGTGGTGAAAAGCTCTCACCTGAGGATACTACTCGCTATCGAAGTGTCGTTGGTGCTCTCCAATATTTGTCTCTGATATGTCCTGATATATCCTTTTGTGTCAACAGAGTGTGTCAGTTCATGTCCTCTCCGACTTCTATACATTGGGCGGCAGTCAAACGAATTCTCCGTTATCTACATGACACTATTGATATGGGTTTATGTCTTACAAAGTCCAGCACTGATTTGTTGAGTGCCTTTTCAGATGCTGATTGGGCTGGGAATCCTAATGATCGTCGAAGCACTGGAGGCTATGTAATCTTCTTTGGTGGCAATCTTATCTCTTGGAGTTCGAGGAAACAATCGACAGTTTCTCGTTCTAGTACGGAAGCCGAATATAAGGCAGTTGCTGATGCCACTACCGAATTAATTTGGATCCAAGTCCTCTTGCGTGAGCTCGGGATCTCGCAAGCGCGAGCGCCTAGCCTATGGTGTGACAACATTGATGCCACCTACCTATCCGCCAATCCAATCTTTCATCGACGGATGAAGCATGTTGAGGTTGATTATCACTTTGTTCGTGAACGAGTATCGACTCGTCAGCTTGATGTTCGACTCATATCTTCCAAGGATCAGCTCGCCGATATCATGACAAAGCCACTGCCAGCTCCTTCTTTTAGCTATTTTAGGCGCAATCTGAACTTAGTAGTATATTGTCCAGATTGAGGGGGGTGTTAAACGTAAAATAGATCATATCTGTATATACTAAGATAATCTAGGATTTATTAGTTTGTTGCCAAATCTATGATTTCATGGTTTGTTATCAAATCATAGATTTGGAATGTAATCTTCATTATACACATCTATAAATACATGAGGTCGTGACCCATATAGGTCATCGTGCCATTCAATCTAACAAGCTTATGTCTCTTTGATGAAAGACCCTTAGTAAGTTCTTCCTATGTTGTACACGATGAAGTCATAAGAAAAAGGGAAAATCGTTGGTGGAATATGAAAGGTCTTTCATTCTTGTGATTGCGTCGCCTTACTTTGTGTCATTTACTTTAATTGTGGCTACCAAGCACCATGTGAGGAACATGACATGATGTTAAATTGATGAGATTCCAATAAGTAAGTTAGAATAGAAGGGATGGAGGAAGACAAGGTAGTTGTAACATCCAAGTAAGTTAAGGCACTCAGACAAAGTGAAAGATCAAAAAGAAGAATTAAGAGATCCAAAGATGGTTCAAAGAAGATATTTTCAACCCTTTACTAAGGTTTCATAAGGATCCAAAAACATTGGGAAAAAAAAATAATAAGCATAAAGATAATTGTTTAAGAAAAATAAAATGTTAAAAGAAAAATACTAAAATTGTACTAAGTTAAAATATAATTATGAAAATGCTCTTAACATATTCAATTTTAGAATTGATAGGCAGCACAAAATTGCTCATATTATAAGATCTAACTATTGGATTGAGCTGAAATTTGAATATGTTCAAGAAGGCTCGAGATTCCTTAGATCCAACAACTAATATTTAAAATAAAGGTAGGTAGCACCATCATATGAGTAGATATTTTCGACAGACAGTTCAGAAACTTTGAGTTAAAATTTAGTACGACTCTAGAATGATCAAAGACAATGCAAGCTTCACCTATAAATAAGAAGTTGTGGGCAATGTTTTGGGACAAGAATCATGTTTTGAGAGTTCCTAGAACTCGAGATTCAAGCTCTTTTTTTTTTCTTCTCGAATTTCTTCTGAATTCGAGGGGTATGATACACTATTTCCTCTCAAACCAATTTCTACATCTTCTAAAATGAGTTTTCTAACAAGTTTCATGAAGGATTTTCAAATTAAAAGTGGGCAGAGTATGCAATGAGAACCTACAAATAGATTGCTTACCGGTTGTATTTATATACTCATCCTTCAGACAATTTTTTCTTCGAGGTGTATGATGTTGTTGGATGAGGCGAGAAGTACTTGAGAGCTAGGTAGGCACAGAAGCGTGTTGACCCAAGGTGCATGTCTTGTCCATTTATTTCTGTAGTCTGTTATATCATATACATCTTTTGTATCTCTGTGCCGTTTGTTCTTTTAGGAACAAATTGAACACATATATTACATTAATTTTCGTTGTATAATTGAATGTTTTAAAATCGCGCAAAATTTTATGGTAGTTTTCTATCCTATTCTCATACATTCATGTTGCGTTGCATAGTTCATTAATCATGTCATGTTTAGCCTTTACTTTATTAGCCTATTAGAGAAAATAGACTAGATTGAACTGGTAGCATACCGATTAGCATTATCCTCAATCCCCTCAAGAGTTCATGATGTGTTCCATGTTGCACAAGTATATAACAAACAATACACACGTGATTGACTAGGAGACGCTCTGATTGGAGGAAAGATTAATCTATGTGGAGAAATGTCACAACCCAATTTTTTAGGCTTCAAAACTACAACAGTGATAAAAAGACAAAGACCAGAAGAAAGTATAAGATAAAGTAAAATAAAATAAAAGATAAATGAGGTAGAATTTAAATCAAAATAGACAAACAACCCCACAATTAAATAAAAAGGAATCTCATTAGAGGATGGTGCTATTCAAATTTATTTTCAATAGAGAAATGAGTTTGAGATACAATTACAAATGACTCAAAACATAAAGATAGACCGATTCTCCAGAATTACCCACTCTGTGACCGCACAACTCTCGAACACCCCTCAACCTCAACAGATAACATGTGAACACTTAAAAAAGAATGGATAAATGGTGAGTATAAAAATACTCAGTAAACATCCTACTTGTTGGGTCTCAACCCATGCTTAATCTAGCAGGTATGCACAAGTTTTACTCTGAGCTCTAGAATTTTAAGGCCTAGTCTCTACTGCTATATAGGCATCTGGGGCTGTCTTGAAGTTTCAAGTGTTACTTAAGTTGCTCAGGAACCAACTTTAGGTTCACAGGAGATGGTTCACCCTTTCCTGGCATCGTGGATATGTCAAGCGACAAGTCTCTTTAGGGTGAACTCTTCTGTTCTTTGACTTAAAGTAGCTTGCTTTGCCTGTGTAGTGTAAAACCGATGACTTGGGTTGAGGCATGACGTCGTAGAATTCTCTCTCTTGTGTGGTAGTATGATGTGTACTTGTCTACTCATCGTTCATGGGAGGTTGGCGGGTGAACTTTCCTTCATCATTATATATGTCACCTATGGTTGGGCTGGGGGTACTAAGATTACCCACATGATTCCATTGCCAATCTCAAGATAGATCTGTTAGGTAGGATAATCCAATTTAACTATCAGGTCACACAACCCTAATTAGCCCATGGCTGACTCGGTAGTACGGGTATCATAGTAAAAACATGAAAATATGGGTATAAGAGGGGAAAGGGTAGCGGAGACTTTTATTTCATCATTAAACTGGTGACACCGTACATACTTGGAGCTCTACTTGGTTCTTAAGGGCATCTAGGCAGTTTAAACCTTGTCTCTCTTTTCTGGGACGACTATGACTAACTCCTTGAACTAATCTACTCTCCAGGTACACACAGGTCTATTCCTGTGATCACCCGCTCATGATCCTAGGGTATAGGATCTACCGAAAATGTACTGACTTAGGGCAACTTGCAATCACTTTAGCTTTAGTGCCCTAATCTTAGCTTGGTTCTCTTGTGTATGCTTCGCTAGGGAGATTATCCTGTCGATCACCTAGAGCATGGTATACATAATCTAAACATTTGTGCAAGCTTACAAGGGAGATATCCTATCAATCACATAAATCACTAAAAACATAAACTAAAACATTCATGCAAATAAACAAGCTCAATGATGAGATTATAACGATCAATCACATGGAGCATAGATGACAATAGTCCATCCTAGAAAAAAATTTAAAGTACAATTCATCACAAATATTATCATAGAAGTATTTTGATACTTTCTTACATCTTATATAGCTTACTCATCCATATTGCCCAACTTGTATTATAGTCCTGAAAACAACATGAATAAAAAAATCTTATCCTAGGGGTATAACGATAATATTTCATATTATACATACAATGCATTCTTATAAAAAAATTGCTCATTTGAAGTCTTGAACATGCATTTTCTAGCCATTTAAGATAAGAAAGGCTTGCATGCTAGCACGTCCTAGTGATCCCTACAATTATTACTTGTCTAAAGTTTTGTTCGTTACTTACATGGATGATGTATGCCTTCTTGAACTAGTTTTTCTGCGTGTTAGAGGCTCTAACTTTTCTAAAATTTCTCTAGTGGGTCTTGATCCAAGTATAATTAGGGCTAGATCAAAATCGAGACAAAGAAAGTAATGTTATAAGATATGGGAAATTCTCAACTTTCAACCAAAATTTTCTTCGTTTCCACTACAAATTTAACTAAATTTCTTAAATAGATTCTAGAATAAGAGAAAATGTATGCACCATTTAAATTCCTTTTCCATTTCCGCAATTAGCTTTAGTGGGGAGGCTTTCATAATTAATGGTCTAATTTTCTTCCATAAATAGCAGTGAAGATGAGTTGATTGGAACAAAAACCACTTAAAACCATCAACTAACCGGAGAAAAAATAGGTTTTGACTCTTCAATTGCAAACCTTTATTTAATTATTTTCCTTGGAGTTGAAGCCCCATGACTAAAATTTTCTCAATCAAACCATCAAGAAATCGAGTAGAAAAGCCTTTTGTGTATCAACTAATTTTGAGAAAAAAATCTACTAGGGAAATGAGTTTTATATTCCTTTTTTCTTGCCAATCTTTTCTCTCTTGAAACAAGTTATTCATTCAAAATCCTCTACCTACATGTTGAAACTCACCCAAACTTATACTAAGTAAGAATTATGGAGAAAATTATGGTAAACAACTAGATTTCTTTATCCTCCATTCTATTATTGCCTCCTCGTACGCGTCACCTCCTACCCTTCTCTTTAAAGGTACGTTATACACCTCCTCTAATTCATAGTCATGTCCCTCCTCCCAAGCATTCTCTAAGTAATCGACATGTCACATCCTCTTAGTCACCTTCATATTATCTCCTTCTCTGAATCACGCACCAACCTCCTACAAGTCACATTCATGTCACAACATCAACCTCTTTAAGTCATAGTCATGTTGGATCCAACCCTCCTCCAAGTCACCATCATATCTGTTTCTCCTAGTTGACTCCATGTGTCGTCCACCAAGTTGCCACATCAACCATTTTAAGTTAGAACCATGTCTCATCTTCAATCCTCCTCCAAGTAACTGACATATAACCCCTCCAAGCCTCTTAGTCATTACCATGTTGCCTCTCCAAGTCACCTCTATGTCGCCCCCTTTATTGGGTTTTATGTCCTAAAACTCATAGTTTGTAAACAAAAACATATTCTATTTTCAATAAAGTTATTGTTGTTGTTTATTCAGTAAACATTGTATTGAATAAAGTGAACTTTACGATCATTAATCTAAATCCAATAAACTAAAAACACTTTGGCTATAGTATGATTACTTGAACTATATGTAGAGACATAAGAGTGGATCAAGTTCAAGTATTTGACCTATAGTATAAGGATAAGGCTGAGTACCTTATTCTGGGGACACTATGGATGCGGCCCACTTTTGTATATGATATAAAAAATGTGATTACTAAATTGTACATGGGGAGACATGTGAGTTGGGGCGTCCTATGCAATGAATATTGCATAAGATCGGACCATGAAGAAAACCATTCTCACTTTATAATGTCGTTTACTGTTGAGACTGATTTTCTTTTCATTCGATAACCTAGGTAACTCGATCTTAATCCTGAGCGAACCATGAACTCCTGTTTATTCGAAATTATCTTTAGATTTGCATGGGTGAGAGTGGCTCAAGTTTGCCAACTCAATAGGTCTCCCATTACAGAGGTAAGACTAGGTGAATAGCTGGGGACGTAGGGTGCAAGATGGAATTCGCTCCTATCCACTTTTAGGGATAGAAGAGAGGTAGTTCCCTTAAGTACTGACTCCAGGTCTTGAACAAGAGGCCCCACCAACTTATTGGCCTAAGAAGGATTCAGTTTACTGATTGAACCACAAATCAATTGTTCATTAGAGGATCAGTGAGACATAAGAAACAAGAAGTAACTTCAGGGGTAAAATGGTAAATTGACCCAGCTCTAGTTACGAACAACCTGTGAAGGATCGACTTACTAATCATGGTTAATGAGTTTAACCGATTAATCTTGGATCGTTGGAGCCCATAATCTATAGGTCCATTAGGTCCCTCTGCTAGCTCATATCGGACTAAACCATAGAACAGTGTGACGAGTGAGTTCGAAATGTTCGAATTCAAATTAGGGAATATGCGTTACATATATACGATATATTTAACCGCATTTTTGTTTTATTTACGAATTAAACAAAAAGAGAGAATCTGAGATATTTAAATAAGATTTAAATATCTTAATCAATTATGTGTCGGAATTGATTGGGATTGGCATTTGAATTAATATTAAATATTAATTAAATAGTTTAATTAATCATTTAATGTTACTTTAATTTGAAATTCATTATTCAAATTAATTGTTGAATTAAAATGAAGAAAGTCAAAATATTGACTTCATTTAATGGAAAAATCCATGTTAGTGGAATTTTGAGGTGTCAAAATTTGGTTTAACCAAACTTGCATGCTTGCCAAATAAACCCCACAAGTTTGAGTGGAATTTTGAGTGTCAAAATTTGGTTAACTCAAACATGCATGCTTGCCACATAATCCCAAACATTTGAGTGGAATTTTTAAGTGTCAAAATTTGGTGATCTCAAATTTGCATGAACATGCAAACATGACTCTTTAAATAGAGTGATCATGGTACATGGAAGGTCTTCTTCTTCTTGGTGAAAAACCTTGAGAAAAACCTTGAGAAAAACCTCTCACAAACACTCTCTTCACATATACAAAATCCCTTCCAAGTTTAGTCACTCAGTGGATTCCACAATCTCGTTCTAAGGTCGGAGGATAGTGGAGAAGACACTAGTGGTGGTTCGAAACCGGTTCGTGAGGCAAAAGAAGTTTGAACTACAAAAGGTTAGTATTTAAACTCCTTAAGTTTTAATATTTATGAACATGCTAGTTATTTACTATAATTGATGTTCTAAAAATGCCTAAGATCCAAATTCTTCCGCATGTTTTATATTAACACCATCAATTGGTATCAGAGCAAGTTTTAGGCACTTTATTTACATTAATTTGATCATGGTGGGTACCATTTCATGAATGAAATTTTGTGGTTGCTAAAGATGATGGTTTTGGTTTTGGCATTTTTTTATGCTTCCATTTGATACAATTATTGTAATAAGCCTAATATGTATTGGCTTTAATGAATGATGAAAGGTCTGTAATTTCTATGGAGTCATTAGAGTCCATTTTAGGTTGTAATTGATCGAAAATGGAAGAGATAGCAAGCTGAACCGAAGAAGAAGATGGAAGAGGTGGTTCGGGTGTTTTTCCTACCTTTGGGGTCCGGTTCAATGTTTTTAAGGGTTGGTTCGCCCAGTTCGTGGACCTCGGGAGCGGTTCAAGTTATTTTAATTATTAATGTAATAATTTAGTTAATTTCTTGTTTCAAAATGCCAAAACCAATCCACTTTAGCATGTTTAATTAATTATGCATTATGAATGTATGTTTTAATTAAATAGAAAATGTATATGCATAAAGTATGTCATATAGATTTAAAATCCCACCATAGGCTAAGCATGTTTCATGCATTCCAAGTATGTTATAAGTGTTATAATGTATAGTATGCATGTTTAGGGTTCCATGAGTGATAGATATAAATTGTTATATTATTGCATGGAATGGATGATTATATAATTGTTATATAAAGCATGTTAGATGCATGTTATAGGTTATTTTTAACGTCATAAAACGAGATAGACGTTAAAATCTATAATAAAGATAAGTGCATGCTCACTTAGGGTTAAGAACCGAGCACGATCAATTTTAATAGTTCAAATAGGTCGATGTCTTATAAAATTGCGGTTACGAGAAAGCTCACTTGGCACGATCTTGTCTAAGGCTGGAGGTACTTAAGTTGACGGTTTACGGAACACCTACTACCTGGAGATCGGACCAGTACTTGAGCTTAGTTAGCCCAGTTTTATGAGCATGCTTAAGTGATGTAAGATTTAGAAAAATCACCTAGACTTAAGTTATATTAAATTAGCCGGAATATACTTAAGTAATGAGTATACCCAACCATCTAAAATACTTAGTGGGAGGAAAAAGATGTATAAAAATACATTGTTTTCTTTTCACGCTCTCTGTAAAATTCACACAGTGAGATTCATGCTCGGCTCATGTCGCCCTGGGAGCGTCCTTCATTCGGAAGGTATTTGCATGAGTCAATAACAAGGTGAATAGAGAGTATTTATAGTAAGTGGGAGAAGGAAGTATATCAAATACCTCCTATGGTCTCCACCACTAGGTTGCATCGTGAGATTCCCATGTTCCACCTGCATGTTGCCCTAGAGCAACTACCTATTCGGAGGGTCGTAACATGGGAGTTGAAACAACGCAAACTCCAGAAATGGATAGGATTTCTTAGGTCCATTCCCAACTTTGGCTTTTTCATTCGATAGCATTGTTGGGACCGATCTATGAGGTCTGAAAATGGCGGGTCATACGTACAAAGAAATACTAAGAGTTGGTATATTCTTGACCAAAACAACGATAACTAAGAATACTATAGGAACAAGAGTTATTCTGGGATTAGTGTTTAAGTCAAGAATGTCTTGGTTTAGTGAATGAGTGATTGACTGCCCCTCGGTAGCAGTTGCTCTAACTCACTAAAGTATCGTTGCAAATTAATAATGATTTGGGTACATTATTACATTTGTTAAAATTGATTGGATTAAACAGGATTAAGTCAAATCACTAATAGAATTTTCTTTATATCACAGCATGACAAACTCAATAGTACAATTACTCGCTTCTGAGAAATTAAACGGCGACAACTACACAACTTGGAAATCAAACCTAAACACAATATTGGTCATTGATGATTTAAAGTTTGTTTTAACTGAGGAGTGTCCTCCAAACTCCAGCTCAAATGCAAACCGAACAGTTCGAGATGCGTATGACAGATGGATAAAGGCAAATGATAAAGCCCGAGTGTACATTCTAGCTAGCATATTTGATGTTTTGGCTAAGAAACACGATGTTATGGGTACTGCTAAAGATATTATGGAATCTCTAAAAGGGATGTTTGGCATTTGATTTAATATTAAATATTAATTAAATAATTTAATTAATCATTTAATGTTGCTTTAATTTGAAATTCATTATTCAAATTAATTGTTGAATTAAAATGAAGAAAGTCAAAATGTTGACTTCATTTAATGGAAAAATCCATGTTAGTGGAATTTTGAGGTGTCAAAATTTGGTTTAACCAAACTTGCATGCTTGCCAAATAAACCCCACAAGTTTGAGTGGAATTTTGAGTGTCAAAATTTGGTTAACTCAAACATGCATGCTTGCCACATAATCCCAAACATTTGAGTGGAATTTTTAAGTGTCAAAATTTGGTGATCTCAAATTTGCATGAACATGCAAACATGACTCTTTAAATAGAGTGATCATGGTACATGGAAGGTTTTATTCTTCTTGGTGAAAAACCTTGAGAAAAACCTTGAGAAAAACCTCTCACAAACACTCTCTTCACATATACAAAATGCCTTCCAAGTTTAGTCACTCACTGGATTCCACAATCTCGTTCTAAGGTCGGAGGATAGTGGAGAAGACACTAGTGGTGGTTCGAAACCGGTTCGTGAGGCAAAAGGAGTTTGAACTACAAGAGGTTAGTATTTAAACTCCTTAAGTTTTAATATTTATGAACATGCTAGTTATTTACTATAATTGATGTTCTAAAAGTCCCCAAGATCCAAATTGCTTCCGCATGTATTATATTAACACCATCACCCTTAACTAAGTACCTCCATGATGCTTCCTCCCAAGAATGATGGCCAGAAAGAGCTAGAGAAACAAGAAGCCCTAGGCTCTCATAGTGTTCTATTCCTATATGAAATGAACAATATAATGTTGAGACAATTAGGAGTTTGCTAGCTTCTCCTTAATTGTGAACGGCCAGAATAAGATCAACATTGGTATTAAATGATGAGATGACATATCAGCCCAAGGGCCTAGATTATAATAAATAATGGTAAAACTTGGACTGGAATCCCATACATATTTTTCTTTTCATTATTATAACGGATAATATATTATGGAGATAATTAGGGACTTGCTAGCTTATCTTTAATCATGGACCCTCAAGACTAGATCAATGTTGGTATTAAATGATGGACTAAATATCAAAGTAGATGTAGTAGTTTAGTGGTAAGGATCCAAGTTGTGGTTGTGTAGACCTAGGCTTGAATCCCAACCATTGAAAGTGAATTGAGCGGAATGAAGTAATTTTTTACACATGCCAGTGAGTTACGAGATAATACAATCATGTTACTATGTATGAAATGATAAAGGGTTTACTAGTTTAAGCTTAACTTTAAAAGTTTGTTGATTTATCCTTAAATCATGAACGGTTAGTCGATAGATGAGCCCTTTGGGGATGTTTACGATGAATGATGGGCTAAAAAACAAGGTGGTTGTAGTTTAGTGGTGAGAATTCCACATTGTGGCTTTGGAGACTTGGACTTGAATCCCATCAACCACATTTATTTTTCTTTATTCTTTAATCATGGACTGAGCCTTGAGTGAATATCAAATTGGCAGAGTTTTGGGGTGAGAGCCACATTTGTTTTCTAATTTTCAATAAATGTTAAATCTAGGATCTGACACAAAAACATTTATATCCTTGAGCTTTTAGCTACAAATCAACCATGTTAATATAACTCAAAAGCAAAAAATACAAACAATAAACGGGTGAGAGCCACATTTGTTTCTAATTTTCAATAAATGTTAAATCTAGGATCTGACACAAAAACATTTATATCCTTAGCTTTTAGCTACAAATCAACCATGTTAATATAACTCAAAAGCAAAAAATACAAACAATAAACCTCAAGTATGACATTCATAACGATGTACTATGGTCCTTGTTCCACCTTGAGTAGAGTTCAGAACCCACCTAACCCTTCGAAAAATGCCAATGAGTTATGAGATGATACGATCATGCCTAGTTACTATGTAGGAAACGATGAATGGTTTGCTAGTTTTTATGCTTAAGAGTCGATAGGTATGCCCTAAAAGACTAAATTTTGATCAATGATGGGCTAAATATCAAACTAATTGCAAATTAGTGGAGAGAATTTCAGGTTGAGGTGTGCTTGAATCTTAGTAGTCACATTTGTTTTTTAATTCTAAAAAAACTATTATTTTTACTTATTTTTTATTTTCGAAATAGATAGTTCTTAAAAATAATACAAACCATTTGAAAGTGAAATGGAGTTTGATGAAGTAATTACCCAAAATTTGTAACCATCGAAAAGTGGCAGAGTTTTGGGGTTAGAGCCACATTTGTTTTCTAATTTTTAATAACATTCACATAAATGTCAATTTAGGATCTGACACAAAAAAAACATTTATCTCCTTAGCTTTTAGCTACAAATCAGCCATGCTAATATAACTCAAAAGTAAAAAATACAAATAATAGACCTCAAGTATGACATTCATAACGATGTACTATGGTCCTTGTTCCACCTCGAGTAGAGTTCATAACCCACCCAACCCTCCCCAAAATGTCAATGAATTATGAGATGATACGATCATGTTTAGTTACTATGTAGGAAACAATAAAGAGTTTGCTAGTTTTTATGCTTAACTTTAAACCGTCAAGATGAGCTCTCACATTATGAACAATATGATGTGGAGACAATAAGAAGTTTGCTTGTTTATTCTTAATCAATAGTCGTCAAGACGAGATCAACGTTGATGAATGATTGACTACATATCAAATTAGTGGAGAGAATTTCAGGTTGAGCTGGGCTTCAATCTTAGTACTCACCTTTGTTTTTTAATTCTAAAAAACTATTAGTTTTACTTATTTTTTTTATTTTCGAAATAGATATGTTCTTAAAAATAACACAAACCATTTGAAAGTGAAATTGTGTTTAATGAATAATTATCCAAAATTTGTAACCATCTAATAATAAAATTTGTAAAGGTCGAAGAATAAATAAAGTTTGATTCTTATTTAATATGGCATAAATTGCAACAATTTGTGATAATTTGAACAGCATTTTCATAAAATCATCGTTGAAGTGTATGTTGTATGATTGATGTCTTGGTTCATATCAGGAGTTCTCTTTACGACTCCTAATACAGGTAAAGTTGTAGAATTAACGACATTCATCTTTTCTGTCTCTCGATGCCAAAGGATGTACAAGTGTTTTGCTTCAATCTCTGATATGAAGTTGTGGGTGGCTCCAAAGTCAACAATGGTGTTACTGACTGCTTTGTGATTAATCCAAGCCTCGACACATATAAGACCGCGTTCCGCTGACTTCTTTATTTCTTTCCCTCTCTTTTGGAGAGCAAACAATTACTCTAGTACCCCCATCCGTGGGCTTTCACAATATTCTCAACTAGCAGCATTTTTGTTTCTACCATCTCATACTTAGGCTTTTGAATTCACTCAAGTTTTGCTTGGAATGAGTATATTTTTTAATTCGTTTGAAATTTTTTTAACTGATTAATGCTTTTAAGTTCTTCGTAAAAGAAGGAAAAAATAATTATAATAGAGGATGGAATGGAAACAATAATTTATATATATATATATATATATATATATATATATATAATAGAAGCCTTTTGGGAGTGGCAATAAATATTTAGTTACAAATTGAGAGAGAACCATTCGGGTACATCTACAAAATCATTAATGATGGATGCTAAATTATAGAATTTAGAGTTGATCTGGTAAGATAATGTTGAGTTAAGCGTAAGACCGGTTAGGAACATGTGACTTGATAGTTTGTTTGATTCTAAACAAAATCAAACATTGCTTACGCTGCATGAGTAAAACGTTCATTCTCTTTAGTGTTGGTGTTTTAAACTTAAGAGAATGTTGAAGTACCTTCTAACACAACTCTCATTCTCCAATCCCTTCGAAATTTTATTTCAAGATGCTCCCACAAGCCTTGACCTTGTGTTTTAGTCATATGGAGGAAGACTTTATGGAGAAGATTCATCCATTAAAGGAGTGGAGCAAGTAGGTTAAAGCCCCGCCAAAACTTTCTCTATATTTCTTCAAGCTAGGTTTGTTTAACCTTTAATTTTGTTTAATTCTAAATAAAATCAAAGTTGATTCCAATGCTTCTATTGCATGAATAAAACGTCCATTCCCTTTAGTTGGTGTTTTAATCGTAAGAGAATGTTGGAGAACGCACACTAAAAGTGAGAAGGGAAATAAAAAAAATGGAAGATAAAGAAAAAGTTGGAATCTCACCGTTGACTTGAAAGAAGAAAAAAAAAACGTGAAAATTTTGAACAATTTAATCACTAAATACTAAAGTGATAAGTCCACCACAAGCAACTAAGTTTTTCTACCCCTAATGGTTAGGATTGCACAACAACACATACTGAATCTAAATGAACACAAAGATAGAAGAGAGAAAATGCATGAGAAATACTAGTTAAAAGTTTATTGATGACTTCAGTTATGTACAGTAAGAGATAATAAAAAGAATACATAAAGTATATTTTAAAAGCACGGCCTAATATATGGTTCAGTTTACTATATATGGTTTAGTTTATTATATATGATTTTATTAAATATAACCATCTACTATATATTATATATATAGCTATCTACCATATATATTTACTAGCTTTTTATTATAAATAATGGTTTACTATATAATTTCCATATATAACTTTACTCGGTATAATAATGGAATAAGCTATAATAGTTTACTATATATTTTCCATATATAACTTTAGTATGTATAACAATTGAATAAGTTATAAATAGGCCACAGGCTCCATAACCCAACCATTCTCCCACCTCGAGGCTGATCTAGTCAACCAAGAATTTGATTCTCAAACTACCATCAATATCTTCACTGCACTCTACCAATGGAGACTTCGCACAACCTCATATTTTCAACATCAACACATTTTGTCAACATGTTTGCTGGATTCTATGCATCCTCGATCTTTTCCGAACACATCACCATCTTCTACTAACTTGCGAGTGAAATGGTATCGTCTTCTGATGTGTTTTGTCTTTGATAGACTGAGTTTTTCACCAACTGTATGACACTCTGACTATCTACATGAAGAATCTTCTCGCGCTGCATCTTGCCTAGTTCTTTATATAGTCTGTCATCAATATCATTTCCTTTCCAGTTTTAGCTATTGCCACGATAGATGAAGGAGCAGCACAATTCTGAAGCCTAGACATCCAACTCATCTCATCATCCATGGCGTGCTCCCACTTGGTTGTATCCTCTGACTGTAGGGCATCACTAAAGGGCTCTGGTTCCTCTTCATCAGCCAACAACATATAGTGTGTAATGAAGGTACATACCTATGTAATACTTTAATAGTTATGGTTTATCCTCTCAACGCCTGCTTCGGTGTCACTTGCTCCACCTCTAGAACCTCAGCAACAGTCTTAGAAGTTTTTCGAGTATCTACTACAACATCACTGTGTGAATGGTTCTGTAGCTCAACTTCAACTCCCACTTGCTTTGTTGTCCTAGAATCTTTCTTGTCTTTATCCTTCTACATGACAATTTCGTCTAAAGTCACGTTATAGTGTCTCAAGATTTTTTTGTTCTTGATGTCCCAAAACTTGTACCCAAACATATTAGAACCATAGCCTATGAAGTAGCACTTTATAGCCATAACATCAAGCTTGTAACATTCTGTGGATCAATACGAACATATGCAGTGCAACCAAAAGTTCTCAAGTGAGAGTACTTGAGTTCTTTTCCTATCCATACCTCTTTAGCAACTTGAACTGCAAGGGTACTGACGACCCTCTATTTATCAAGTAGGCTATTGTATTTACAACATCATTTTAGAATGTCTTTGACAATCTAGATCGAATCCTCATACTCCTTGCCCACTCATTTAATGTTCTGTTCATCCATTCACCAACACCATATTGTCTTGCTTTACCTGGGAACTATCCTCATTAATCTAATTCCCTCAACTACAAAAAATGCTTTGGATTTTGACTTTTCGTATTCTTCTTCATTGTCAGACTTCAAGCCAGTCTGATTTTCAACTTCAGCTTTCCACTTCTTAAAGGTGGCAAACACATCTGACTTTTGTTTCTGGAAATAAATACACACCTTCCTGTTGAAATCATCGATGAAGGTGACGTAGAATTTTGATCAACCAAGTGATGAAACTGGAGATGGTCCCCAAACGTGTGTATGAATCATTTCGACCTGCACTTTCTTTGGTTCTATGGTAGCATTTGTGAAGTTGACTCGTTTCTATTTGTCATAATGTAGCCTCACAAGGACTCATATCAACAAATTTCAAACCTTTAAAATCTCCCTTCTCAGCCAACATCTTCATTCATTTTACGCTCATATGTTCAAATTTATTGTACCATAGACTTGAACTTCAAACGCTCTCAACAACAACGGTCATGTTTATACATTATGTAGTTGTGTATAAGGTTCCAAATTTTTTGCCACGTTTTACCACCATAGCACCCTTCACAATCTTCTCCGAACTCTTTCCAAACTCTATTGCATAACTTGTGCTATCCAACTGACCAATAGAAATCAGGTTCTTCTTGAGACCAGGAATATACCTTACATCCTTTAATATCCACTTATTTCCCGTAAAAGTTTTTAGGCAGACGTTCTCATTTCCTTCAATCTCCAAAGTTTAGTTGTCGGCAAGATACGCTTTCTCCAAATTTCTAGACTTAAAATTTTGAAACGGTTCCTTATTTTGAGACAAATGAAAATATGCACCTAAATCCAAAATCAAGGGTTCAATTGGACTATTCCTTGTTTGAAAACAAATCAAAAGATGCATCTCAATCCAAAACCTAGGATTCAATTGGACTATCCGGATTAAAGCATCCTCAATGCCATTGGCTAAATTTGTAAAGTCATTACTATCCTCCGCTTCGTGATTCTGTTTCCTCTTTGGTCTTGTACAATTTGCCCGAAAGTGAACATTTTCTCCACAACTCCAACATGTGACGCTACGGTTCTTTGATTTTAATCGACCTTTATTTGGGTCGTTCCATTTACTTCTTCCAGTTTGGTCAACACTGAGAGAACTACTCTACCTTTGTTTGGGTCATTCCATTTACTTCTTCCCCTTTGGTCAACACTGAGAGATATCAACTACTCTACCTGGGTCATTCCATTTACTTCTTTCCCAAACTCTACCTAGGTCATTCCATTTACTTCTTTCGTAAACTCTACCTGGGTCATTCCATTTACTTCTTCCCCTTTGGTCAACAGGTTAACACTGAAATCACTGCCAGATGAATATCTCTACCTGGGGTCATTCCATACCTAGGTCATTCCATTTAGTTCTTCCCCTTTGGTCAACAGGTCAACACTCATTCCATATCTGGGTCATTCCATTTAGTTCTTCCCCTTTGGTCAACAGGTCAACACTCATTCCATACCTGGGTCATTCCATTTAGTTCTTCCCCTTTGGTCAACAGGTCAAACTCTACGTGGGTCATTCCATTTAGTTCTTCCCCTTTGGTACCTGGGTCATTCCATTTAGTTCTTCCCCTTTGGTCAACAAATTAACACTGATGAATATCTCTACCTGGAGGTCAACACTCATTCCATACCTGGGTCATTCCATTTAGTTCTTCCCCTTTGGTCAACAGGTTAACACTGATGAATATCTCTACCTGGGGGGTCATTCCATTTAGTTCTTCCCCGTTGGTCAACAGGTTAACACTGATGAATATCTCTACCTGGGGGGGTCATTCCATTTAGTTCTTCCCCTTTGGTCAACAGGTTAACACTGAAATCACTGCCAGATGAATATCTCTACTTGGGGGTCATTCCATACCTGGGTCATTCCATTTAGTTCTTCCCCTTTGGTCAACAGGTCAAACTGTACCCTGGGGGTCACTCTACCTGGGGGTCATTCCATTTAGTTCGGGGGTCATTCCATTTAGTTCTTCCCCTTTGGTACCTGTTCTTCCCCTTTGGTCAACAGGTTAACACTGATGAATATCTCTACCTGGGGTCATTCCATTTAGTTCGATCTCTACATGGGTCATTCCATTGACTTCTTCCAATTTTTCGTTTGCCAGATGAATATCTCTACATGGGTCATTCCATTGACTTCTTCCAATTTTTCGTTATCTATACATGGGTCATTCCATTTACTTCTTCCAATTTTTCGTTTGCATATACTTTCACTGAGATCTTCCCCTTTGGCCAACAGGTTTGTTGGATGATGGAAGTCCCACATCGACTAATTTAGGGTGTGATCATGGGTCTATAAGTGAGGAATACTAACTCCATTGGTATGAGGCCTTTTGGGGAAGCCCAAAGCAAAGCCATGAGAGCTTATGCTCAAAGTGGACAATATCATACCATTGTGGAGAGTCGTGTTCGTTTAACA
>NW_019268555.1:1355644-1385320 GCF_002738365.1 Cucurbita moschata | reverse complement strand
AGGTCAACACTCATTCCATACCTGGGTCATTCCATTTAGTTCTTCCCCTTTGGTCAACAGGTTAACACTGATGAATATCTCTACCTGGGGGGTCATTCCATTTAGTTCTTCCCCGTTGGTCAACAGGTTAACACTGATGAATATCTCTACCTGGGGGGGTCATTCCATTTAGTTCTTCCCCTTTGGTCAACAGGTTAACACTGAAATCACTGCCAGATGAATATCTCTACTTGGGGGTCATTCCATACCTGGGTCATTCCATTTAGTTCTTCCCCTTTGGTCAACAGGTCAAACTGTACCCTGGGGGTCACTCTACCTGGGGGTCATTCCATTTAGTTCGGGGGTCATTCCATTTAGTTCTTCCCCTTTGGTACCTGTTCTTCCCCTTTGGTCAACAGGTTAACACTGATGAATATCTCTACCTGGGGTCATTCCATTTAGTTCGATCTCTACATGGGTCATTCCATTGACTTCTTCCAATTTTTCGTTTGCCAGATGAATATCTCTACATGGGTCATTCCATTGACTTCTTCCAATTTTTCGTTATCTATACATGGGTCATTCCATTTACTTCTTCCAATTTTTCGTTTGCATATACTTTCACTGAGATCTTCCCCTTTGGCCAACAGGTTTGTTGGATGATGGAAGTCCCACATCGACTAATTTAGGGTGTGATCATGGGTCTATAAGTGAGGAATACTAACTCCATTGGTATGAGGCCTTTTGGGGAAGCCCAAAGCAAAGCCATGAGAGCTTATGCTCAAAGTGGACAATATCATACCATTGTGGAGAGTCGTGTTCGTTTAACAAGGTTAACATTTACTTCTTCCAATTTTTCGTTTGCATATACTTTCACTGAGAACTACTTATATTATAACTGAAGTTCACACACCCTTATAAATTCCTTATACTGACATCTCTTGAGCAAAAAATTCGTCAATAGCAGGATTCAAACCTACGCAGGCATAGCTCAACAGATTTCAAGTCTGTCTCCTTAACCACTCAGACATATTGACACCTTTATATGAAGAATGATTTGTTCCTTGTTCAACCGATGTGAGATTCCAATAGAAGGATTCAAACCTGCGTAGGCATAGCCCAACAGATTTCGAGTCTGTCTCCTTAACCACTCGGACACAATGACACCCCTTACATAAGGAATTATTCCTTTCACTTAACCATTGGGACATATTGACACACTTATATAAAGAATTATTTGTTTCTTGTTGTTCAACCGATGTGTGATTTCACAGTAAAGCTAACAAATTTGTCGTCGATACCACTCTATCGCGCTCCTTTCACTTGGTTTGAGATTTCACAATAAAGCTAAAAAAATTCGTCTATGCGAATTCGAACCTTAGCAGCCATAGCCCAACAGATCCTTAACCACTCGGACTACTAAAAGCTAAAAAAATTCGTCGATTCAAAATTCGTAAGGAATGATTCGTTCCTTGTTCAACTGATGTGAGATTTCACAATAAAGCTAAAAAAATTTTACCACTCGAACTACTAAAAATTCGAGAACAATAGGATTTGAACCTGCTTACAAATTTCAAGTCTATCCCCTTAACTAACTCGGACATACTAACACCTTTATATAAAGAATCTTGTTCAAGAGATGTATGATTTCACAATAAAACTAAACTCGTCAACAACAGGATTCGAACCCGCACAGGCATAGCCCAATAGATTTTGAGCCTATCTCCTTAACCACTCGAACATATTGACACCCTTATATAAACTATTCGTTCCTTGTTCAACCGATGTCATATTTCACAATAAAGCTAAAAATTCGTCAACAAGCAAGCATAGCCCAATAGATTTCAAGTCTGTCTCCTTAACCACTTGGACATACTGACACCCCTATATAAAGAATTATTCATTCCTGGTTCAACCGATGTGTGATTTCACAATAAATCTAAAAAATTCGTCGATTCAAACCTAAACAGATATAGTCCAATAGATTTCGAGTCTACCTCCTTAACCATTCAGACATTTTAACACCCCTTACATAAGGAATGATTCTTTCCTTGTTCAACCGATTTGAGATTTCACAAGAAAGCTAAAAATTCTCGAAGGATTCAAACTTGATTTCAAATCTAGACATATTAACACCAATTATTTAAGGAATGATGCACAGGCTATCCTTATATAAGGAATGATTCAACAACAGAATTCGAACCTGTGTTGTCTCCTTAACTACTCGAACATATTGACACCCCTTATGTACGGTATGATTCGTTTCCCTTAACTACTTGGACATATTGATTTCAAGTATATAAGGAATGATGCGTAGGCTATCCTTATATAAGGAATGATTCAACAACAGAATTCGAACCTGCTATCTCTTTAAGCACCTAAACATATTGACACCTCGTAGGCTATCCTTATATAAGGAATGAGTCAACAACAGAATTCGAACCTGCGCTGTCTCTTTAATCCCTCGAACATATTGACACCCCTTATGTAAGAAATGATTCGTTTTCCTTAACTACTTAGACATATTGACACCCCTTATATAAGGAATGATTTGTTTCCTATCCAACCGATGTGGGATTTAACAATAAAGCTAAAAAGTTGTGAACAACGGGATTCAAACCTCCATGGGCAAAGCCCAATAGATTTCTAGTCTATCTCCTTAACCACTCAGACATGTTGATGCCCCTTATATAAGGAATGATTCATTTCCTATTCAATCGAGGTGAGATTTCACAATAAAACTCAAAAGTTGAATTCCTCTTTAACCACTCGGACATATTGACACCCCTTCTCAACAAAGCTAAAAAGTCGCCACCACTAGGACGTATTGACACCCTTTCTCGACAAAGCTAAAAAGTCGCCAATAGCAGAATTCCTCGTCAACCACTCGGAGATTCGTTCCCTATCCAAAGTTAAAAAAGTCATTTCGTTCCAAATGTGGGATTTCACAATAAAGCTAAATAAAGTCATCACAACAAGATTTGAACCTGTGCAAGCAAAACCCAACCGATTTCAAGTCTGTCTCTTAACAACTCAAACATATTGACACGCTTATATAAGAAAAGATTCATTCTCTATTCCACCAATGTGGGATCTCACAATAAAGCTAAAAAGTTGTCAATTGCAAAATTCCTCCTTAACCTCTCGGACATACTTATATAAGGAATTATTTGTTCCCTATCCAACCAATGTGAGTAGAATTCCTCTTGAACCACTCGGACATAATTATATAAGGAATGATTCGTTTCCTGTCCAACCAATGTGAGATTTCACGATAAAGCTCAAAAGTTGAATTTCATAGGATTCAATAACACAACACTAATTTCATGGAAGAATCAAGAGAAGAAAGAAAAGAAAAGACAGCTTATAAATGGTGATTATCGAAAGCAACAACTAGATGTTCTTTACTCTTTTGGCTTAACTACCATTGGTTATTCTTTTGCAATTGATAAACTAATAGGAGAGTAAGTAAGCCCCAGGAACCCCAACATCTCAACCGTAGATGGGTTACAATCTCTAAAGCAAACAGGCTATTTTTAAAGACTTTTCTAAGGAAGTTGTAGATTAAACATTCTCGATAAAAAGTTAATTAACATCCAAATTCTTGAACTTTTTAATGTCGTAGCCTTGTCTTTGGAACTTTTTGATGAGTTAGCTTATGTCTCTTTGATGAAAGACCCTTAGTAAGTTCTTCCTATGTTGTACACGATGAAGTCATAAGAAAAAGGGAAAACCGTTGGTGGAATATGAAAGGTCTTTCATTCTTGTGTTTGCGTCGCCTTACTTTGTGTCATTTACTTTAAGTTATGACTAGGTTTATGGCTACCAATGTAACATCCAAAAATGAAAGGAATTAGATCCAACAAGAATAAGCCGTCCATGTAAGACCCAAATGATCAAAAATGGAAGAATTAAAGGATTTAGCAAGGATGATGATCTCAAGCAAGTCATTCTTATACCTAACAAGTAATGTTAAGGAGTGTAAGACCTATGGAAAAAGGATTGGAAAGTAAAAGTAAGTGAAAAGGGCTAAAAGGTCATTTTTCTAATTATTAAGGATCTTCTCGGATTTTTAGTTCCTTATCTAGAAGGATTTCAAGAGGCTCAACAAGCGGAAAATGATCAACATGAGATGAAGGATTTTTAGAAAAAATTATGGATTTTTCAAGAAAAATAATATTAAAATATTCAAAAAGTGAAAATTACCATAATACCCCTAGAAGAATGGATAATAACGAAAATGCCCTTCTGATCAGAATCAGAGCATCTACCGTGACCATCTGAGAAATATCTCTAGAAACTCAAATCTCAGCTGTTGGATCTTCCCCAAATTTGGATAAGATCTAGACAACGGACAGATCATCACATCCAACGGCTGGTATTCAAAATTAAAGTCGGTAAACCCCTAATCGAAGCGAATTTTCTGACAAATTATCCAGAACGTTCAATCTCCGAATCACGACGAATCTGGAGCTTTCAATGTCGGTTTAAGCTCCTCCTATAAAGTCTGAAGTAGGGGCAACAATATGGAACAAGGCTCGAGCAAGGTTGAGCACCCATTCGAGAGTTATGAGCGTTTAGATTGTGGGTCTCCTACTCTCAGGTTTCTTCCAAATTCGAGAGAAATTCTCCACCATTCCTCCTCAAACTTATTCCTATAGTTTCCAAACAAGATTACCGACAAGTTCGATGAAGGAATCGAGAGCTGAAACGACGTAGAATAAGATATCCAAGAGATTTGAAATCCGGCATTTCGGGTGAGTTGCATACAGAGAACGATTTCTGGAATTTAATGTTCCACACTCAAAGACGTTCCTCCAAACCAATTCTTCCTATAGCTTGAGGAAAGGATATGGAAGAGGTTCCATGAAGAAATCGAGCCTTGAAAACCCCTAGAATCGGCTACCCGATAAGAAATTCCCTGTTTTATGCTCCGGCGAGGAAAATGCTTTTGGACGAACTTTGGAGGCTAATATCTTAGGCTATGATCCACGAAAAGGTATGAAATCAATCCCAAGCTCTTCCTTGTAATATCATCGTTAAGTTTCATGAAGAAATTGAGGGGATAAACGAAGATATCGAGGCTGTGGAAGGCCACTTCCAGACGGCGGCGCAAAGGACGCGCGCGTCTTCTTCCTGTCCAGAGGAAGAAGACGATGACGTGGCCGGTTCAGTTGAACCGGCCAAGTCAGCCCAAAATCTGGCCTTCCCTCGGTGTTTCTCAATTTTAACCCCCTTCCAGGCCGGTTCTCATGACAAACCTTATGGTTCCAAAAACTGGACAAAATAAGGAGTCTATGGAAGGAAATGCGAAGTAATTCGAATACTGAAAGCTCAAGAACGGAGGTCCCGAACATCACCGATGGAGGTAAGTAGCCACCTTGGACTTTTCTTAAGAAATACTTGTAGGAATCGCTTGGTTTTTCATATGAATCCTAAACCAAGTATTACACAGGGATCTATGAAAGAAAAACTCAAAGAACCGTAAGTTAAGGCCCTAAACCAACCAAATTACTCGGGATTGAAGGAACATTAAAATAACCCACTAAATGAGCCCGGGTGCCTATGAAATTTTAATGATGAGCATATTATAGCATTTTGAGGTTATGTGTGAAATTTAGTGGTCAATGGATAAGGATAAGTAGGTAAACCAAGAAACAGGGCAAAATGACCATAATGCCCTTGAGGATCTCTACCTACGGTTCATGACCTAGATGACCTCAAAATGCTATGAAACTCTACAGTAGATCTTACTGTATGATGATTGATGGGGTGGTGAAGTTTGAAAGCCACTGGAACTCGTTAAGTAGAAAAACCAAGAATTAGGGGTAAAATGACCATAATGCCCCTAAGGAAGACTACCTATAGGTTAAGCCCTAAATGACCTCCCATGATTATGAAATGTTGTATGAATCCTTATCTCATGATGTTGTATAAGGTAATAAAGTTTGGGAGTCATTGGAAAACGTTAGATAGCGAAACCAAGATATGGAAAAAAAATGTACATCACGATCCACATGACTTTACGTCCTAGGATGATTAACGAGGTACCCATGAAATAAGAGATTTCCCATAGGTACCCTTTGTTGCTAATAAGATTCTAAGTGCACAAGGTTATGTTAGGCTATTCCTAAGAAGAACCTTTAAGTTCCAAGCTTGACCCAAGATGTTATGCATAAACCTAGGATCCCCAAGAATACAAGGAAGCGCCTAGGTTAATGCAGATGGTATGTTTAACAAGTTGCTAGGATCCATGCCCGGAGTAACCTCCCATCATGAAGTGTACCATGAGATCCCTATTCCTCTCTAGGTGAGATGCTCTGCTATATGTACCACGAGTAGGTGGTAATGATGGACTTATTAATTTCCTCACCTAAATGAGATGTCTTGCAACACGATATGCTAGCAGGATGCCACGTTTGTGATAATGTCACCTATGCACTCATGGGGAGAAAACTAAGGGTTACTTTGAAAGTGTTTTCAAGACTAAAACACGATATATGACATGACAACCTCTAAGGATTAGTTCCTGGAAACGAAACAAGAAGTCATATCTTAGCTCAAGGTCTAAATATGCTCCAAACCACCAACCATATCCTATAAGGTTTATTTTATATGACACGAGGATAAGCTCAAGATTTCAAGTTGGTTGGAGGAAGTTTGGAATATAAGCCAAGATGGAACTTAGGGAAATGCCTAAAGAAAACATGTCAAGATTCAAGACCCTTCTAGAACCCTCTAAGGAGCCCATTATAAACTTATGACCTTCTAGAATAACTCATGCTAGTTATTACGATGGGTTCATATGATCACGAATGTATATAACAACTTGGGCCTCAAGAAAAATAAGAATCTTAGAAACTTATAAGATTAAGAATTAAGAACAAGCTATACAATCACCAAAACAAGAAGAATGCCAGGTACCACTAAAAAATAAGGGACCAAAGTCCTCAAGACTCAAAATTCAAGATTGCTAGGTATTACTCTAAGCATGTCTAATTGTGGCCCATAACTCCCACCATGCAGTGCTTTCTAAGGAGGCCTTTTTCCTCTTCTAGGTGGGATGACCTGCACCGTGTTTGCTTTGTAGGATGTCATGTTTGGCCTCATTCCCCTCACCTAGATGAGATGCCCTGCACCATGTGTATGATTTGCAGGATGCCATGTTCATGTATGCACCGATCATGCGATCTATATAGTCTATGTTAGATCATGCGACCTATATGGTCTATGTTAGATTATGCGACCTTTATGGTCTATGCCATGTTCATGCATGTATCGATCACGTGACCTTTATGGTCTACATGGGGAGAACCTATGGCCACAATGGAGCAAGAAGAGAGTAAGTTACCCTTGCCATGAATTAAGAATCTCCTAAGACCTCCCACGGTACGTCATGTGTATGACTTAGACTACGCTGCTTGGAACGTAAGAAGCCTTGAGCGTAGGTATTAAGACTATGTCGCTTGGAACATATGAAGCCTTGGACACAGGATTAACAAATTTATGTCTAGTACTGTAAATCTTAAGGGGAGTGTCTTGGAGAACGAGTTAAGAAACATAACAAGAACTTACGACAAGAATAAGAACAAGGACAAGAAAACAAAAAGTGTGGTACCCTAGCATATCAAGGACACGATTAAGAGCCTACAAGTAGGCTGCTTACTGAGTCTTGTACTCAATCCTTATTCTCCATTTTTTTTTCAGGAAATAAGGAGCTGGTCGAGGTCGGGAGCGGACTTTGGAGCAGGTGCCATAGACAAACCTCACTCGTCGTCCTTCTATCCTTTTGTGTCGTCCCTTAACTTGTGTTTTAACTGTTGTGTTGTGTTTTAAAATACTTTGTATAAACTTTATTTTGTTTGATATGTTTTAAGTTTTGGTTATTTTATTTTGTTGAAAAATTTACCCGTCTTTTTAGAGTCATCGAGTTCAGCCCAGTCGTTACAACCAAGCACTATATGAGGAACATGACATGATGTTAAATTAATGAGATTTCAATAAGTTAGAATAGAAGGGATGGAGGAAGACGAGGTAGTTGTAACATCCAAGTAAGTTAAGGCACTCCAAAAAAAAGTGAAATATCAAAAAGAAGAATTAAGAGATCCAAGGATGGTTCAAAGGGCCCAAAGAAGATATTTTCAACCCTTTACTATGGTTTCATAAGGATCCAAAAACATTGGAAAAACAAAAATAATAAGCATAAAGAATAAAAAAAATCAATTTTATAATTGTTTAAGAAACTTCTTGGATTTTTAATTTTTCATGGAGTAAGGAATTGAATTTTTATTATTTATTATTTATTATTATTTTTTTTTATGGAGAAGGAACTTTAAAATGTTGAAGAAGAAAAAATTACTAAGAAGGGTAAAAGTTTGGAGTTTTAGAATAAAATGTAAAAAAAAAAAAAATACTAAAATGGTATGAAGTTAAAGATAATTATGAAAATGCTCCTAGCATATTCAATTTTAGAATTGCTGCACAAAATTAAACATGTTATAAGATCTAATCATTGGATTGAGCCGAAATTTGAATATGTTCAAGAAGATTCGAGATTCCTTAGATCTAACAATGAATATTTAAAATAAAGGTAGGTAGCACCGTCATATGAGTAGATATTTTCGACAGATAGTTCAGAAACTTGGAGTTAAAATTTAGTACGACTCTAGAATGATCAAAGACAATGCAAGCTTCAACTATAAATAAGAAGTTGTGGGCAATGTTTTGGGACAAGAATCGAGTGTTGAGAGTTCCTAGAACTCGAGATTCAAGCTCTTTTTTTTTTTCTTCTCGAATTTCTTCTGAATTCGAGGGGTATGATGCACTATTTCCTCTCAAACCAATTTGTACATCTTCTAAAATGAGTTTTCTAATAAGTTTCATGAAGGATTTTCGAATTAAAAGTTGGCAGAGTATGCAATGAGAGCCTACAAATTGATTGCCTACTGGTTATATTTATATACTCATCCTTCCGACAATTTTTTCATTGAGGTGTATGATGTTGTTGGATGAGGCAAGAAGTACTTGGGAGCTAGGTAGCCACAGAAGGGTGTTGACCCAAGGCGTATGTCTTGTCCATTTATTTCTGTAGTCTGTTATATCATATACATCTTTTGTATCTTGGTCCCGTTCCTTCTTTTAGGAACAAATTGAACACATGTACATGTATATATTTTTACATTAATTTTTGTTGTGTTATTGAATGATTTCAAATGACTCGAAATTTTATGGTAGTTTTCTATCCTATTCTCATACATTCATGTTGCGTTGCATAGTTCATTAATCATGTCATGTTTAGCCTTTACTTTATTAGCCTATTAGAGAAAATAGAGTAGATTGAACTGGTAGCATACCGATTAGCATTACCCCCAGTCCCCTCAAGAGTTCATGATGTGTTCCATGTTGCACAAGTATATAACAAACAATACACATGTGATTGACTAAGAGCCGCTCAGGTTGGAGGAAAGATTAATCTATGTGGAGAAATGTCACAACCAAATTTTTTAGGCTTCGAAACTCCAACGGTGATAAAAAGACAAAGACCAAAAGAAAGTATAAGATAAAGTAAAATAAAATAAAAGATAAATAAGGTAGAATTTAAATCAAAATAGAGACAAACAACACCACAATTAAATAAAAAACAAATCTCATTAGAGGATGGTGATGTTCAAATTTATTTTAAATAGAGAAATGGGTTTGAGATACAATTACAAATTAAAGTACAAATGACTCGAAACATAAGATAGACCGATTCACCAGAATTACCCACTCTGTGACCGCACAACTCTCGAACACCCCTCAACCACAACTAACAACATGCGAACACCTGAAAATGAATGGAGAAATGGTGAGTATAAAAATACTCAGTAAGCATCCTACTGGTTGGGTCTCAACACATTCTTAATCTAGCAGGTATGTTCAGGCCTAGTCACTACTGCTATCTAGGCATCTAGGCATCTAGGCATCTAGGGCTGTCTTGAAGTTTCAAGTGTTACTTAAGCTGCTCAGGAACCCACTTTAGGTTCACAGGAGGTGGTTCACCCTTTCCTGGTATCGTGGATAAGTCAAGCAACAAGTCTCTTTAGGGTGAACTCTTCTGTTCTTTGACTTAAGGTAGCTTGCTTTGCCTGTGTAGTGTAAAACTGGTGACTTGGGTTGAGGCATGACGTCGTAGAATTCTCTTTGTCGTGTGGTAGTATGATGTGTACTTGTCTACTCATCATTCATGGGAGGTTGGCGGGTAAACTTTCCTTTAGTAATATATAGTCACCTACGGTTGGTTGGTTGGTTGGGGGGTACCAAGATTACCCACATGATTTCATTGCCAATCTCAAGATAGATCTTTTATGTAGGATAATCCAATTTAACTATCAGGTCACACAACCCTAATTAGCTCATGGCTGACTCGGTAGTAGGGGTATCATAGTAAAAACTTGAAAATATGGGTATAAGAGGGGAAAGGGTAGCGGAGACTTTTATGCCATCATTAAGCTGGTGACACCATACATACTTGGAGCTCTACTTGGTTCTTAAGGGCATCTAGGCAGTTTAAACCTTGTCTCTCTTTTCTGGGACGACTATGACTAACTCCTTGAACTAATCTACTCTCCAGGTGCACACAGATCTATTCCTGTGATCACCCGCTCATGATCCTAGGGTATAGGATCTACCGAAAATGTACTGACTTATGGCAACTTGCAATCACTTTAGCTCTAGTGCCCTAGTCTTAGCTTGGTTCTCTTGTGTATGCTTCGCAAGGAGATTATCCTATCGATCACCTAGAGCATGGTATACATAATCTAAACATTTGTGCAAGCTTATAAGGGAGATATCTTGTCAATCACATAAATCACTAAAAACATAAACTAAAACATTCATGCAAATAAACAAGCTCAATGATGAGATTATAACGATCAATCACATGGAGTACAGATCACAATAGTCCATCCTAGAAAAAAATTTAAAGCACAATTCATCACAAATCTTATCATAGAAGTATGTTGATACTTTCTTACATCTTATATAGCTTACTCATCTATATTGCCCAACTTGTATTATAGTCCTGAAAACAACATGAATAAAAAAATCTTATCCTAGGGGTATAACTATATTTTCATATTATACCTACAATGCATTCTTGTAAAAAATTGCCCTTTTGAAGTCTTGAACATGCATTTTCTAGCCATTTAAGATAAGAAACGCTTGCATGCTAGCACGTCCTAGTGATCCCTACAATTATTACTTGTCTGAAGTTTTGTTCGCTACTTACATGGATGATGTATGCCTTCTTGAGCTAGCTTTTCTGCGTGTTAGAGGCTCTAACTTTTCTAAAATGTCTCTAGTGGGTCTTGATCCAAGTATAATTAGGGCTAGTTCAAAATCGAGACAAAAGTAGTTGAATGAGGGTCAAACAGGCCAAAAAATGGCTTACCACGTGCATACTGTCACAATCGCACAATCGTAACAGAGGGATAGCGATTGAGCGATACTTTTTCTAACCCAGCGAATAAGTCAGACGTGTAAAATTTGCACCTCGCCAACAATAAAAGCATATGCTTGAGCCTCCGATCAAATTTGAGCAAAATATTTTAGATGACCTGAGTGAGAAAATACTTTGAATTTTTTTTAAGAAAGTAATGTTATAAGCTATGGAAAATTCTCGACTTTCAACCAAAAATTTCTCCCTTTCCACTACAAATTTCTCTAAATTTCTTAAATAGGTTCTAGAATAAGAGAAAAGGTAAGCACCATCTAAATTTCTTTCCCATTTTTGCAATGAGCTGGAGTGGGGAAGCTTTCACATTTTTCCAATTAGCTGGAGTGGGCAAGCTTTCAGAAGAAATGGTCTAAATTTCTTCCACAAATAAACAGTGAAGATGAGTTGATTGGGACAAGAATCACATTAAACCATCTAACTAACAAGGGATAATTTAATAGGAGAAACTATAGGTTTTGACTCATCAAAGTGAAACAAACTTTTATTTTGTTATTTTCCTTGGAATTGAAGCCCTAAGACTAAAATTCTCTCAAGAAATCGAGTAAAAAAGCCCTTTGTGTATTAATTAATTTTGAGAAAAAAATCTATTAAGGAGCTGAGTTTTATATTCCTTTTTTCTAGCCAATCTTTTCACTCTTGAAACAAGTTATTCATTCAAAATCCTCCGCCTAAGAAACTCACCCAAACTATACTAAGTAAGAATTATGGAGAAAATTATGGTAAACAACTAGATTTCCTTATCCTCCATTCTATCATTGCCTCCTCATATGAGTCACCTCCTACCCTTCTCCTTAAAGTTACGGTATATACCTCCTCTAATTCATAGTCATGTCCCTCCTCCCAAGCATTCTCTAAGTAATTGACATGTCACATCCTCTTAGTCACCTTCATATTATTTCCTTCTCTGATTCACGCATCAACCTCCTACAAGTCACAGTCATGTCACAACATCAACCTCTTTAAGTCATAGTCATGTTGGATCCAACCCTCCTCCAAGTCACCATCATATCTGTTTCTCCCAAGAATGATGGCTAGAAAGAGCTAGAGAAACAAGAAGCCCTAGGCTCTCATAGTGTTCTATTCCTATATCAAATGAGCAATATAATGTTGAGACAATTAGGAGTTTGCTAGCTTCTCCTTAATTGTGAACTGCCAGAATAAGAATAAGATCGCCAGAATAAGATCAACATTGGTATTCAATGATGAGATGACATATCATCCCAGAGGCCTAGATTATAATAAATAATTGTAAAACTTGGACATATTTTTCTTTTCATTAGTATAATGGATAATATATTATGGAGATAATTAAGGACTTGCTAGCTTATCTTTAATCATGGACCCTCAAGACCATATCAATGTTGGTATTAAATGATGGACTAAATATCAAAGTAGATGTAGTAGTTTAGTGGTGAGGATCCAAGTTGTGGTTGTGTAGTCCTAGGCTTGAAATCCCAACAATTGAAAGTGAATTGAGCCTAATGAAGTAATTTTGTTTTTTTGTTTTTTTGTTTTTGTAATGGTTTCTTAAAAATTACACATGTCAGTGAGTTACGAGATAATATGATCGTGTTACCATGTATAAAATAATAAAGGGTTTACTAGTTTAAGCTTAACTTTAAAATCTTAAGATGGGCTCTCACAGTATGAACATTTTGATGTGGAGACAATTAAAAGTTTGTTGATTTATCCTTAAATCACGAACGGTTAGTTGATAGATGAGCCCTTTGGGGCTTGTTTACGATGAATGATGAGCTAAAAAACAAGGTGATTATAGTTTAGTGGTTAGAATTTCATAGTGTGGCCATGGAGACCTAGGCTTGAATCTTAATAGCCACATTTATTTTTCTTTATTCTTTAATCGTGGACTGAGCCTTGGGTGGCAGAGTTTTGCGGTGAGAGCCACATTTGTTTTCTAATTTTCCATAACATTCACATAAATGTTAAATCTAGGATCTGACACAAAACATTAATATCCTTAGCTTTTAGCTACAAATCAACTATTTTAGTATAACTCAAAAGAAAAAAATACAAACAATAAACCTCAAGTATGACATTCATAACGATGTACTATGGTCCTTGTTCCACCTCGAGTAGAGTTCAGAACCCACCCAATCCTTCGAAAAATGCCAATGAGTTATGAGATGATACGATCATGTCTAGTAACTATGTAGGAAACGATAAAGGGTTTACTAGTTTTTATGCTTAACTTTAAACCGTCAATATGAGCTCTCACATTATGAAGAATATGATGTGGAAACAATAAGAAGTTTGCTTGTTTATTCTTAATCAGTAGTCGTTAAGACAAGATCAACGTTCGTAATAAATGATAAGTTGATAGGTGAACCCCAACACACTAGATTTTGATGAATGATTGGCTAAATATCAAATTAGTGGTGAAAATTTTAGATTTGAGCTGGGCTTGAATCTTAGTAGGTGGGCTTGAATCTTAGGAGTCACATTTGTTTTTTAATTCTAAAAAACTATTAGTTTACTTATTTTTTATTTCCGAAATAGATAAGTTCTTAAAAATAACACAAACCATTTGAAAGTGAAATCGTGTTTAATGAATAATTATCCAAAATTTGTAACCATCTAAGAATAAAATTTGTAACCATCTAAGAATAAATAAAGTTTGATTCTTATTTAATATGGCATAAATTGCAACAATTTGTGATAATTTGAACAACATTTTCATAGAATGATCGTTGAAGTGTATGTTGTATGATTGATGTCTTGGTTCATATCAGGAGTCCTCTTTACGGCCCTAATACAGGTAAATTGTCGAATTGACGACCTTCATCTTTTATGTCTCTCGATGCCAAAGGATGTACAAGTGCTTTGCTTCAATCTCTGTCATGAAGTTGTAGGTGGCTCCAAAGTCAACAATTGTGTTACTAACTGCTTTGTGATTAATCCAAGCCTCGACACATATAAAACCGCGTTCCGCTGACTTCTTTATTTCTTTCACTCTCTTTTGGAGAGCGAACAATACTTTAGTTTAATGCTTTTAAGTTCTTCGTAAAAGAAGGAAAAAATAATTATAATAGGGAGCCAAGAGTGAGGATGGAATGGAAACAATAATTTATATATATATATAATAGAAGCTCTTGGGAGTGACTATAAATATTTAGTCATATACCTAAATCAAATTGAGAGAGAACCATTGTGTACATCTACAAAATCATTAATGATGGATGCTAAGTTATAGAATTTGGAGTTGATCTGGTAAGATAATGTTGAGTTAAGCATTAGGCCGGTTAGGAACATGTGACTTGATAGTTTGTTTGATTCTAAACAAAATCAAACAATGCTTACGCTGCATGAGTAAAACGTTCATTCCCTTTAGTTGGTGTTTTAAACTTAAGAGAATGTTGAAGTACCTTCTAACACAACTCTCGTTCTCCAATCCCTTCGAAATTTTATTTCAAGATGCTTCCACAAGTTTTGACCTTGTGTTTTAGTCATATGGAGGAAGACTTTATGGAGAAGATTCATCCTGGAGCAAGTAGATTAAAGCCCCGCCAAAACTTTCTCTATATTTCTTTAAGCTATGTTTGTTTAACCTTTAATTTTGTTTAATTCTAAATAAAATCAAAGTTGATTCCAATGCTTCCATTGCATGAATAAAATGTCCATTCCCTTTAGTTGGTGTTTTAATCGTAGGAGAATATTGGAGAATGCACACTAAAAAAAAGTGAAAAGGGAAATAAATAAAAATAAAGAAAAAGTTAGAATCTCACCCGTTGACTTGAAAGAAGAAAAAAAAAATGTGAAAATTTTGAACAATTTAATCACTCAATAATAAAGTGATAAGTCCACCACAAGCAACTAAGTTTTTCTACCATAATTGTTAAGATTGCACAACAACACATACGGAATCTAGATGAACACAAAGATAGAAGAGAGAAAATGCATGAGAAATACTAGTTAAAAGTTTATTGATGGCTTCAGTTACGTACACTAAGAGATAATATGGAGAATACATAAAGTACATTTTAAAAGCATAGCCTAATATATGGTTCAGTGTACTAGACTTAAAATTTAGTTATCGACAAGATGACTTAAAATTTTGAAATAGTTCCTTATTTTGAGACAAATGAAAATATGCACCTGAATCCAAAATCGAGGGTTTAGTTGGACTATTCCTAGTTTGAAAACAAATGAAAAGATGCACCTCAATCAAAAACCTAGGATTCAACTGGACTATCCAGATTAGAGCATCCCCACTTCACAAATATCCTCCGCTTCGTGATTCTGTTTTGAGACAAATGAAAATATGCACCTGAATCCAAAATCGAGGGTTTAGTTGGACTATTCCTAGTTTGAAAACAAATGAAAAGATGCACCTCAATCAAAAACCTAGGATTCAACTGGACTATCCAAATTAGAGCATCCCCACTTCACAAATATTCTCCGCTTTGTGATTCTGTTTCTTCTTTGGTCTTGTACAATTTGCCCAAAAGTGAACATTTTCTCCACAACTCCAACACGCGACGCTACGGTTCTTTGATTTTAATCGACCTTTGTTTGGGTCATTCCATTTACTTCTTCCCCTTTGGTCAACACTGAGAGAACTACTAGAGTATACTTTCGCTGAGAGCTACCTTTCTTTGGGTCATTCCATTTACTTCTTCCCCTTTCGTCAACATTGAGAGCACGACTCTACCTTTGTTTGGGTCATTCCATTTACTTCTTCTCCTTTGGTCAACACTGAGAGATATCAACTACTCTACCTGGGTTATTCCATTTACTTCTTTCCCTTTGGTTAACACTGAGATCACTGCCAAATGAATATCTCTACATGGGTCATTCCATTTACTTCTTCCCCTTTGGTCAACACTAAGAGCACTACCAGATGAATTTCAATGAATTTCCAATTTTTCGTTTGCATATACTTTCACTGAGAACTACTTCTCGGATTTCATCAAACTTCAGTTTCTTTTCGAATTTCATGAAATTACCGAACTCAGTTGACTTATATTATAACTATACCGTCTATTATATAGAACTATTTCCTTAACCACTCGGACATGTTTCTCAGATTCTCGGGAACTGAACTGCACACACCCTAATATAATTTCATCATACTGACATCCCTTATTCAAGGGATGTGATGATGTTTCACAATAAAGCAAAAAATTCCTTATATAATTTCACCATATTGACATCCCTTGAGCAAAAAATTCGTCAATAGCAATGTGATGATGTTTCACAATAAAGCAAAAAATTCCTTATATAATTTCACCATACTGACATCCCTTGAGCAAAAAATTCGTCAATAGCAATGTGACGATGTTTCACAATAAAGCAAAAAATTCCTTATATAATTTCACCCTACTGACATCCCTTGAGTAAAAATTTCGTCAATAGCAATGTGATGATTTTTCACAATAAAGCAAAAAATTCCTTATATAATTTCAGTAACATCCCTAGAGCAAAAAATTTGTCAATAGCAATGTGATGATGTTTCACAATAAAGCAAAAAATTCCTTATATAATTTCAGTAACATCCCTTGAGCAAAAAATTGATTTCGAGTCTGTCTCCTTAACCACTCGGACTACTAAAAATTTATCAACAGCAGGATTCAAACCTACGCAGGCATAGCCCAACAAATTTTAAGTCTGTCTCTTTAACCACTCGGACATATTGATACCCTTATATGAAGAATGTTTTGTTCCTTATTCAACTGATGTGAGATTCCAATAGAAGGATTCAAACCTGCGTAGGCATAGCCCAACAGATATCGAGTCTGTCTCCTTAACCACTCGGACATATTGACACCCTTATATGAAGAATGTTTTGTTCCTTATTCAACTGATGTGAGATTCCAATAGAAGAATTCAAACCTGCGTAGGCATAGCCCATTCCTTATTCAACTGATGTGAGATTCCAATAGAAGGATTCAAACCTGCGTAGGCATAGCCCAACAGATATCGAGTCTGTGAGATTCCAATAGAAGGATTCAAACCTGCGTAAGCATAGCCCAACAGATATCGAGTCTGTGAGATTCCAATAGAAGGATTCAAACCTGCGTAGGCATAGCCCAACAGATATCGAGTCTGTCTCCTTAACCACTCGGACATATTGACACCCCTTACATAAGGAATGATTCCTTCCCAACCTGCGTAGGCATAGCCCAACAGATATCGAGTCTGTCTCCTTAACCACTCGGACATATTGACACCCCTTACATAAGGAATGATTCCTTCCCCTTAACCATTGGGACAAATTGACTCGAACCTTAGCCAGCCATAGCCCAACAGATTCTTAACCACTCGGACTACTAAAAATTCGAGAACAGCAGGATTCAAAGGCGCAAAGCATAGCCCAACAGATTTCAAGTCTATCTCCTTAACCACTCGGACATACTGACACCCTTATATAAAGAATGATTCTTTCCTTGTTCAGCCGATTTGAGATATCAAATCGGACACCTTATATAAAGAATGATTCGTTCCTTATTCATATTTAAATAGAACTACACAGCCCAACAGATTTTGAGTCTGTCTTCTTAACCACTCGGATATATTGACACCCTTGTATAAAGAATTATTCGTTCCTTATTCAACCGATCTGTGATTTCACAATAAAGCTAAAAAATTCGTCGATTCGAATATGGCAGGCATAGCCCAACAGATTTAAAGTTTGTCTCCTTAACCACTTCGACATATTAACACCCCTTATATAAGAAATAAGGAATAAGGAATGATTGACACCCCTTATTATAAGGAATAAGGAATGATTGACACCCCTTATATAAATTCGTCGATTCGAACCTAAGTAGGCATAGTCTAATAGATTTCGAGTCTGCCTCCTTAACCATTTAGACATTTTAACACCCCTTACATAAGGAATGATTCATTCCTTGTTCAACCGATTTGAGATTTTACAATAAAGCTAAAAATTCGTCGCAAGATTCAAACCTGATTTCAAGTCTAGACATATTAAAACCACTTATATAAGGAATGATGCACAGGCTATCCTTATATAAGGAATGATTCAACAACAGAATTCGAACCTGTGTTGTCTCCTTAACCACTCGAACATATTGACACCCCGTATGTAAGGAATGATTCGTTTCTTATCCAACCGATGTGGGATTTAACAATAAAGCTAAAAAGTTGTGAACAATAAGATTCAAACCTACGTGGTCAAAGGCCAATAGATTTCTAGTCTATCTCCTTAACCACTCAGACATGTTGACACCCCTTGTATAAGGAATGATTCATTTCCTATTCAACTGATGAGGTGGGATCTCACAACAAAGCTAAAAAGTCGCGAATTGTAGAATTCCTCTTTAACCACTCGGACATATTGACACCCCTGCTCAACAAAGCTAAAAAGTCGCCACCACTAGGACATATTGACACCCCTTCTTGACAAAGCTAAAAAGTCCCCAATAGCAGAATTCCTGGTCAACCACTCAGTGATTCGTTCCCTGTCCAAAGTTAAAAAAGTCGTTTCGTTTGAAATGTGGGATTTCACAATAAAGCGAAATAAAGTCATCACAACAAGATTTGAACCTGTGCAAGCAAAACCAAACATAACAACACAAACATATTGACACACTTATGGAAGAAAGAAAAGAAAAGACAATAGTAACCGATGTGAGATTTCACAATAAAGCTCAAAAGTTGAATTTCCTAGGATTCAATAACACAATAGTAATTTCATGGAAGAAAGAAAAGAAAAGATAGCTTATAAATGGTGATTATCGAAAGCAACAACTAGATGTTCTTTACTCTTTTGGCTTAGCTACCGTTGGTTATTCTTTTGCAATTGATAAACTAATAGGAGAGTAAGTAAGCTCCAGTAACCCCAACTTCTCAGCCCAAGAGTAAAGGTAAGCACCATCTAAATTTCTTTCCCATTTTGACAATTAGTTCTAGTGGGGAGGCTTTCATAAGGAATGGTCTAAATTTCTTCCATAGATCAGCTGTGAAGATGAGTTGATTGGAACAAGAACCACTTAAAACCATCCACTAATGAGGGATAATTTAATAAGAGAAAAAATAGATTTTGACTCATCAAAATGAAGCAAACCTTTATTTAGTTATTTTCCTAAGAATTGAAGCCCCAAGACTTAAATCTTCTCAATCATACCCTCAAGAAATCGAGTAAAAAAGAGTGTATCACTAATTTTGAGAAAAAAATCTACTAAGAGCTGAGTTTTATATTCCTTTTTTCTGGCCAATATTTTCTCTCTTGAAACAAGTTATTCACTCAAAAGCCTCCACCTACAAGTTGAAACTCACCCAAACTTATACTAAGTAAGAATTATGGAGAAAATTATGGTAAACAGCTAGATTTCCTTATCCTCCATTCTATCATTGCCTCCTCGTATCCATTCTATCATTGCCTCCTCGTATGTGTCACCTCCTACCCTTCTCTTTAAAGTTACGGTATACACTTCCTCTAATTCATAGTCATATCCCTTCCCCCCAAGCATTCTCTAAGTAATCGACATGTCACATCCTCTTAGTCACCTTCATATTATCTCCTTCTCTGAGTCACGAATCAACCTCCTACAAGTCACAGTCATGTCACAACATCAACCTCTTTAAGTCGTAGTCATGTTGGATCCAACCCTCCTCCAAGTCACCATCATATCTCTTTCTCCTAGTTGACTCCATGTCTTGTCCTCCAAGTTGCCACATCAACCTTTTTAAGTTAGAACCATGTCTCTTCTTCAATCCTCCTCCAAGTAACCGACACATAACCCCCTTCAAGCCTCTTAGTCATTACCATGTTGCCTCTCCAAGTCGCCCCCTTAACCAAGTACCTCCATGATGCTTCCTCCCAAGAATGATGGCCAGAAAGAGCTAGAAAAACTATAAGCCCTAGGCTCTCATAGTGTTTTATTCCTATATGAAATGAACAATATAATGTTGAGACAATTACGAGTTTGCTAGCTTCTCCTTAATAGTGAACGGTCAAAATAAGATCAACATTGATATTAAATGATGAGATGACATGTCAGCCTAGAGGCCTAGATTATAATAAATAATGGTAAAACTTGGACTCGAATCCCAGACATATTTTTCTTTCTTTATTATAACAAACAATATAGTGTGGAGATAATTAGGGACTTACTAGCTTATTTTAATCATGGACCATCAAAACCAGATCAATGTTGGTATTAAAGGATGGACTAAATATCAAAGTAGATGTAGGAAAAGGTTTCGTGAAGAAATCGAGCTTCGAAAACCACTAGAATCGGCTACCCAATAAGAAATCCTCTGTTTTTACTCCGGCAAGAAATCATATTTTGGATGAACTTTGGAAGCAAATATCTTAGGCTACGATCCAAGAAAAGGTACAAAATCTATCCTTAGATCTTCCTTATAACACCCTCTTTAGGTTTCATGAAGGAATCGAGGGGAGAAGCGGCGTGATAGGAGCTGGGGAGGGCGAGTTATAGATGATGGCGCGAACGGTCGCGCGCGTCTTCTTCCCGTCTGGAGGAAGAAGACGAAGACGTGGCCGGTTCAGTTGAATCGGCCATGTCAACCCCAAAACTCAACCTTCCCTCAGTTTTTCTCTATTTTAGCCCCTTTCTAGACTGGTTCTCATAAAAAACTTTATGGTTCCAGAAAGTAGACACAATAAGGAATCTGTGAAAGGAAAGTTGAAGTAATTCGGGTACCGGAAGCTCAAGAAAAGAGGTCCCGAATGTCGACAACGATGTAAGTAGCCACCTTGGATGTTTTGTTAAGAAATACTTGTAGGAATCGCTTGGATTTTGATATGAACCCTAAAACAAGTATGAATTAGGATAAATGAAAGAAAAACCCTAGGAACCGTAAGATAAGACCTTGAACCGAATAAATTGCCCAAGATTTAGGTGACGTTAAAATAACCCACTAGATGAACTCCGCTGCCTATGAAATTTTAATGCTGAGCGTATTATAGCATGTTTAGGTTATATATGAAGCTTGGTAGTCATTGGATAAGGATAAGTAGGTAAACCAAGAAATGATACAAAATGACCATAATGCCCTATGGATATCTACCTACAGTTCATGACCTAGATGACCTCCAAATGCTATGAAACCCTGAAGTAGATCTTATTTTATGATGTTTGATGATTTGGTGAAGTTTGAGAGGCATTGGAACACGTTAAGTTGCAAAACCAAGAATTAGGGGTGAAATGACCAAAATGTCCTTAGGACTACTGATGAGTTTTCAAAGTCTATACGTGCTCCGAATGATTTGCTACTTCTTATAAGGTCAATTATGAAGGACATGAAGGTAAGTTTGAGGTTTCAAGTTGATTGGAGTAAGTTTGGAACCTAAGCCAAGTTAAGATCCAAGAAATATCTAAAGGAAACACCACAAGACTTTAGACCCTTCTAGAACCCTCTAAAGAACTCCCTAGGAAGCTATGACCTTCTAGAACAACTTACACTAAGATGGGTTCATATGGTTACAAATATAAGTTACAACTTATGCCCCAAAAAATTTAGGACCTTAGAAACTTACAAGATTAAGAACCAAGAACAACAACACACAAGCTTTACAACTACCCAAGTAAGAAGAATGCTAGGTGCCACTCAAGGACGAAGGACCAAGGTTCCCAAACTCAAAAACTCAAGAATGCTAGGTAATACTCTAGTCATGTCCAAAGTGACCCATGACCTCCCACCAAGCGGTGCCCAAGAATTCCTCTTCTAGGAAGGATGCCCTGCACCATGTTTCCTTTGCAGGATGTCATGCCTCAAGATTCTCTCCCCTAGAAGAGATGCCTTGCAGACTTGCAAGATGTTATGTTGAAGTATGCACTGAGCAAGTGACCTTTACGGTCTATCAAGGGGAGTAGTCTAAGGTCATGGAGGAACAAGAAGAGAGTAAGTTACCTTAGCCACGAATCAAGAACCTCCTAAGACCTCCCACGGTACAGCATGCTCATGACTTAGACTACGCTGCTTGGAACACATGAAACCTTGAGTGTAGGTTAAGCAGACTGTCTTATAGGGCAAGCCCTTGATGCAGTATTAAGACTACATCGCTTGGAATGTAAGAAGCCTTGGATGTAGGTTTTCAGACTATGCCGCTTGGAACGCATGAAGCCTTGGGCGTAGGTTAAGCAGACTGTATTATGGGGCAAGCCCTTGATGCAATATTAAGACTACATCGCTTGGAACGTAAGAAGCCTTGGATGTAGGTTTTCAGACTATGCTGCTTGGAACACATGAAGCCTTGGGCATAGGATTAAGCAGACCGTATCGAAGGGCAAGCCCTAAGATGCGGTAAGACTACGTTGCTTGGAACGCATGAAGCCTTGGACACAGGATTGTCAGGTGCCGTAAATCCTAGGGGGAGTGTCCTAGTTCTAAGGACAAGAACTAGGAACAAATGACCAAGAACCAAAAACCATAGTACAAAGACCCTTAAAGGAAAACCAAGGTTTTAGGACTCAAGGACCAAGATCCTCAAGAAAGATCAAGATAAGAACCCTAAGTCAAGAACAAGAATTAGAGGGCTTAAGTACTTACAACAAGAACAAGAACATGAACAAAGAATGTGGTGCCCTAGCATATCAAGGACACGATTAAGAGCCTACAAGTAGGCTACTTACTGAGTCTTGTACTCATTCCTTATTCTTCATTTTTTTTCCAGGTGATAAGGAGCTTGTCGAGGATGGGAGCGGACTCTAGAGCAGGTGCCATAGACAAACCTCACCCGTCGTCTTCAACCCTTTGTTTTAAAATGTTTTGTGTCTGTCCTTTATTTTGTGTTTTAACCATTATGTGGTTTTCTAAATTGGTAATGTGCCGCACTATTTTGGTATAATGTAAATTATGTTTTAAATTTTAATGGTTTTATCAAGAAGGAAAATTTTACCCACTTTTTTGAGTCATCGAATCAGCCCAGTCCTTACAGTTTACTAACTTAAGCTTTAATTTTAAACTATCAAGACGGGCTCTCACACTATGAACAATTTGATGTGGAGACAATTAAAAATTTGTTGATTTATCCTTAAATAGCTGATAGATGAGCCGTTTGGGGCTTGTTTACGATGAATGATGGGCTATAAAACAAGGTGGTTATAGTTTAGTGGTGAGAATTCCACGTTGTGGCCATGGAGAATTGGGCTTGAATCCGCCACATTTGTTTTCTAATTTTCAATAACATTCACATAAATGTTAAATCTAGGATCTGACACAAAAACATTTATACCCTTGGCTTTTTAGCTACAAATCAACCATGTTAGTATAACTCAAAAGCAAAAAATACAAACAATAAACCTCAAGTATGACATTCATAACGATGTAGTATGGTCTAGATATGCCCCAAAGGACTAGATTTTGATCAATGATGGGCTAAATATCAAACTAGTTGCAAATTAGTGATGTGAATTTCACGTCTAGCTAGGCTTGAATCTTAGTAGTCACATTTGTTTTTTAATTCTAAAAAATATTAGTTTCACTTGTTTTTTATTTTCGAATTAGATATGTTCTTAAAAATAACACAAACCATTTGAAAGTAAAATGGAGTTTGATGAAGTAATTACCAAAAATTTGTAACCATCGGAAAGTGGCAGAGTTTTGCGGTTAGAGCCACAGTTGTTTTCTAATTTTCAATAACATTCACGTAAATGTTAATTTAGGATCCGACATAAAGACATTTATCTCCTTAGCTTTTAGCTACAAATTAGCCATGTTAATATAACTCAAAAGCAAAAAATACAAATAATAGACCTCAAGTATGACATTCGTAACGATGCACTATGGTCCTTGTTCCACCTCGAGTAGAGTTCATAACCCACCCAACCCTCCCAAAAATGCCAATGAATTATGAGATGATACGATCATGTCTAGTTACTATGTAGGAAACGATAAAGGGTTTGCTAGTTTTTATGCTTAACTTTAAATCGTCAAGATGAGATCTCACATTATGAACAATATGATGTGGAGACAATAAGAAGTTTGCTTGTTTATTCTTAATTAGTAGCCGTCAAGACGAGAACAACGTTGGTAATAAATGATGAGTTTGATAGGTGAGCCCCAACACACTAGATTTTGATGAATGATTGGCTAAATATCAAATTAGTGGTGAGAATTTAAGGTTGAGCTGGTCTTGAATCTTAGTAGTCACATTTGTTTTTTAATTCCAAAAAACTATTAGTTTTACTTATTTTTTATTTTCGAAATAGATATGTTCTTAAAAATAACACAAACCATTTGAAAGTGAAATCGTGTTTGATGAATAATTATCCAAAATTTGTAACCATCAAAGAATAAAATTTTTAACCATCTAAGAATAAATAAAGTTTGATTCTTATTTAATATGGCATAAATTGCAATAACTTTGATAATTTGAACAACATTTTCGTAAAATCATTGTTGAAGTATATGTTGTATGATTGATGTCTTGGTTCATATCAGGAGTTCTCTTTACGACTCCTAATACAGGTAAAGTTGCCGAATTGACGACCTTCATCTTTTCTGTCTCTCAATGCCAAAGGATGAACAACTGTTTTGCTTCAATCTCTGTCATGAAGTTGTGGGTGGCTCCAAAGTTAACAATGGTGTTACTGACTGCTTTGTGCCGAATTGACGACCTTCATCTTTTCTGTCTCTCAATGCCAAAGGATGAACAACTGTTTTGCTTCAATCTCTGTCATGAAGTTGTGGGTGGCTCCAAAGTTAACAATGATGTTACTGACTGCTTTGTGATTAATCCAAGCCTCGACACATATAAGACCGTATTCCGCTGACTTCTTTATTTCTTTCACTCTCTTTTGGAGAGCGAACAATTACTTTAGTGCGCCCATCCGTGGGCTTTTAACATGCTCAACTAACAGTATTTTTGTTTCTACCATCTCATACTTGGCTTTTGAATTCATTTCAAGTTTTGTTTGAAATGGGTATATTTTTTACTTAGTTTGAAAAAAATTCGTTTGAAAAAAAATTAACTAAAAAATATACAGTTTAATACAGTTTAATGCTTTAAGTTCTTCATAAAAGAATGGAAAAAATAATTATAATAGGTCGCCCACAGTGAGGATGGAATTGAATCAATAATATATATATATATATATATAATAGAAGCTGTTGGGAGTGACTATAAATATTTAGTCATATACCTAAATCAAATTGAGAGAGAACCATTGGGTACATGTACAAAATCATTAATGATATATATATATATATATATTATATAATAGAAGCACTTGGGAGTGACTATAAATATTTAGTCATATACCTAAATCAAATTGAGAAAATTGAGAGAACCATTGGGTACATGTACAAAATCATTAATGATGGATGCTAAATTATAGAATTTGGAGTTGATCTGGTAAGATAATGTTAAGTTAAGCGTAAGGCCGGTTAGGAACATGTGATTTGATAGTTTGTTTGATTCTAAAAAAAATCAAACAATGCTTACGCTGCATGAGTAAAACGTTCATTCCCTTCAGTTGGTGTTTTAAACATAAGAGAATGTTGAAGTAACTTCTAACACAACTCTCGTTCTCTAATCCCTTTGAAATTTTATTTCAAGATGCTCCCACAAGCCTTGACCTTGTGTTTTAGTCATATGGAGAAAGACTTTATGGAAAAGATTCTCTATATTAGAGGAGTGGAGCAAGTAGATTAAAGCCCCGCCAAAACTTTCTCTATATTTCTTCAAGCTATGTTTGTTTAACCTTTAATTTTGTTTAATTCTAAATAAAATCAAAGTTGATTCCAATGCTTCCATTGCATGAATAAAATGTCCATTCCCTTTAGTTGGTGTTTGAATCGTAAGAGAATGTTGGAGGCACACTAAGAAAAGTGATAAGGGAAATAAAAAAAATGAAAGATAAAGAAAAAGTTCGAATCTCACCTGTTGACTTGAAAGAAGAAAAAAAAAAGTGAAAATTTTGAACAATTTAATCAATGAATACTAAAGTGATAAGTCCGCCACAAGCAAATAAGTTTTTCTACCGTAATTGTTAGGATTGCACAACAACGCATACTGAATCTAGATGAACACAAAGATAGAAGAGAGAAAATGCACGAGAAATACTAGTTAAAAGTTTATTAATGACTTCAGTTATGTACACTAAGAGATAATATAGAGAACACATAAAGTACATTTTAAAAGCACGGCCTAATATATAGTTCAGTTTACTATATAGGTCGCAGGCTCCATAACCCAACTAGTCTCCCACTTGGAGGTTGATTTGGTCAACCAAGAATTTGATTCTCAAACAACCATCAAAATACGCCTTCTCCAAATTTCTATACTTAAAATTTTGAAACGGTTCCTTATTTTGAGACAAATGAAAATATGCACCTAAATCCAAAATCAAGGGTTCAATTGGACTATTCCTTGATTGAAAACAAATAAAAAGATGCACCTCAATCCAAAACCTAGGATTCAATTGGACTATCCGAATTAGAGCATCCCCAATGCCATTAGCTAAATTTGTAAAGTCATTACTATCCTCCACTTCGTGATTCTGTTTCCTCTTTGGTCTTGTACAATTTGCCCAAAAGTGAACATTTTCTCCATAACTCCAACACGTGACGCTACGGTTCTTTGATTTTAATCGACCTTTGTTTGGATCGTTCCATTTACTTCTTCCCCATTGGTCAACACTGAGAGAACTACTAGAGTATACTTTCGCTGAGAGCTACCTTTCTTTGGGTCATTCCATTTACTTCTTCCTCTTTCGTCAACATTGAGAGCACCACTCTACCTTTGTTTGGGTCATTCCATTTACTTCTTCCCCTTTGCTCAACACTGAGAGCACTACCAGATGAATCTCAATGAATTTCCAATTTTTCGTTTGCATATACTTTCACTGAGAACTACTTCTCGGATTTCATCAAACTTCAGTTTCTTCTCCAATTTCATGAAATTACTGAGCTCAGTTGACTTATATTATAACTATACCGTCAATTATATAGAACTATCTCCTTAACCACTCGGACATGTTTCTCAGATTCTCGAGAACTGAACTGCACACACCTTTATATAATTTCAAGTCTGTCTATACCGTCTATTATGTAGAACTATCTCCTTAACAACTTGGACATGTTTCTCAGATTCTTGGGAACTAAACTGCACACACCCTTATATAATTTCACCATACTGACATCCCTTATTCAAGGGATGTCATGATGTTTCATATCCTTAACCACTCGGACATGTTTCTCAGATTCTCGGGAACTGAATTGCACACACCCATATTTAATTTCAAGTCAGTCTATACCGTCTATTATGTAGAGCTATCTCCTTAACAACTTGAACATGTTTCTCAGATTCTCGGGAACTAAACTGCACACTGATGGTGTTAATATAACACATGCGGAAGCAATTTGGATCTTAAGCACTTTTAGAACATCAATTATAGTAAATAACTAGCATGTTCATAAGTATTAAAACTTAATGTGTTTGAATACTAACCTTTTGTAGTTCAAATTCCTTTTTCCTCATGAACCGGTTACGAACCACCACTAATGTCTTCTCCACTATCCTTCGGCCTTAGAACGGGATTGTGGAATCCGGTGAGTGGCTAAACTTGGGAGGGATTTTGTATATATGAAGAGAGTGTTTGTGAGAGGTTTTTCTCGAGGTTTTTTTTTCCAAAAGGAAGACATTCCATGTACCATGATCACTCTATTTATAGAGTTATATTTGCATGTTCATGCAAATTTGAGATCACCAAATTTTGACACTCAAAATTCCACTCAAATGTTTGGGATTATGTGGCAAGCATGCAAGTTTGAGTTCACCAAATTTTGACACTCAAAATTCCACTCAAATTGGTGGGGTTTATTTGGCAAGCATGCAAGTTTGGTTAAACCAAATTTTGACACCTCAAAATTCTACTAACATGGATTTTTCCATTAAATGAATTAACATTTTGACTTTCTTCATTTTAATTCAACAATTAATTTGAATAATTAATTTCAAATTAAAGTAATATTAAATGATTAATTAAAGTATTTAATTAATATTTAATATTAATTCAAAAGCCAATCCCAATCAATTCAGATACATATTTGATTAAAATATTTAAATCTTATTTAAATATCTCAAATTCTCTCTTTTTGTTTAATTCGTAAATAAAACAAAAATAAGGTTAAATATATCGTATATATGTAGCGCATATTCTCTAATTTGAATTCAAACACTTCGAACTCACTCGTCGCACTGTTCTATTGTTTAGTCCGATATGAGCTAGCAGAGGGACCTAATGGACCTATAGATCATGAGCTCCAACGATCCAAGATTAACTGGTTAAACTCATTAACCTTGTTAATCAACAACACTCGTTAACTACTAGGACACTCTACTATAGCCTAGTAGTTGCATTTCCCTCACTATAGATATATTTTTGTCCATTTGATATAACCATCATGATTAGTAAGTCGATCCTTCACAGGTTGTTTGTAACTAGAGCTGGGTCAATTAGCCGTTTTACCCCTGAAGTTACTTCTTATTCTTTATGTCCCACTGATCCTCTTATGAACAACTGGTTTGTGGTCCAACCAGTAAACCGAATCCCTCTCAGGCCAATGAGTGGGTGGGGCCTCTTATTCAAGACCTGGAGTCAGTACTTAAGGGAACTACCTCTCTTCTATCCCTAAAAGTGGGTAGGAGCGAATTCCATCTTGCACCCCACGTCCCCAGCTATTCACCTAGTCTTACCCATGAAATGGGAGGCCTATTGAGTCGGAAAACTCGAGCCACTCTCACCCATGCAAATCTAAGGATAATTTCGAATGAACAGGAGTTCATGGTTAGCTCAGGATTATGATCGAGTTACCTAGGTCATCGAATGAAAAGAAATTCATTCTCAACAGTAAACGACATTATAAAGTGAGAGTGATTTTCTTCATGGTCCGATCTTATGCAATACTCATTGCATAGGATGCCCCCACTCACATATCTCCACATGTACAATTTAGTGATCACATTATTTATATCATATACAAAAGTGGGCCGCATCCATAGTGTCCCCAGAATAAGGTACTCAGCCTTATCCTTATACTATAGATCATTTTGACTATTTACTTGAACTTATCCACTCTTATCTCTACATATAGTTCAAGTAATTATACTATAGCTAGAGTGTTCTTAGTTTATTGGATTTAGATTAATGATCGTAAAGTTCACTTTATTCAATAACAATCTTTACTGAATAAACAACAATAATAACTTTATTGAAAATAGAATATGTTTTTGTTTACAAACTATG